>NC_084739.1:78838118-78878118 GCF_033978785.1 Entelurus aequoreus
TATATATATATATATATATATATATATATATATATATATATATATATATATATATATATATATATATATATATATGTTTAGCATTGTAACTAGTATTTAATAAAAAATAAATAAAATAAAAAATACATCAAAATGGCCCCTGCCTACTTATTAGAAGCTCTTGAAATTAAAATAAATTGGAATAAGAATTTAAACAAAGTTTAGTAAGTTGGTTAATTTAAAATATATATATATATATAATAATAATAACTCATGAATCAATTAATTCAAAAAGTTACAACAATAATAAACACTGTTAAATGTGTAACTGAACATTAATATTTTCATACAGTCAGAATTTTTGACACACAATGCAGTTACACAATCATATTCTTATCATTATATTCTTGCAGGGGAAAAACAGCAACAGTAAAATTGTAAGGCAAAAAGAGCACAAAAAAAGTCGGAATGTAATGAAAAAAAGCTGAAATGTTCAAACTAATAATTAATAATATACTTAGTCACCTATAGCAGACAACTGAAACAAAGTTGTATGTTTATATATATATATATATATATATATATATATATATATATATATATATATATATATATATATATATATATATATATATATATATATATATATATATATACTGTATATACATATGTACATATATATATACATGTACATGTATATACTGTATAAATGTATATATATATATATATATATATATATATATATATATATATATATATATATATATATATATATATATATATATATATATATATATATATATATATATATATATATATATATATATATAAATATGTATATGTTTTTAAGGTTTATTTTTTAACAAAAAAAAACAATATGAAAATGGCCCACGCATAGCATACTTTTCAGTATGTGGCCACAATCCACAAATGTAATTTACAATCATGTAAAACAAATGTGCAAGTGTACCTAATCAAGTGGGCGCTTTTACTCCTCCATTGCAGTGGGTTCACGCCTCCTCTCCTCCCTTTGCTGCAATACCCAACAGCTCCGCTAGAAGGCGCGCATGATTAAGTATTCATGTGTGTGAGAAGCAGGGGGAGACTCACACACTGTTTGAAGTAAAAACTGCAGAAAAATACGGGAAAATAAAACATGTTGTTTCAATATTAACACTGACGTCACCATTTAATAACGCAAGTATATAAGTAGTGTATTGTGGAAATATTAGTCCAAAATAGACCACTATTAAAACTGTTAATAACTATAGTGTTTATATTTTTATTTTAAAGTTTAGGCTAAATTGTTTTTTTTTTATTGGGTTTTATTTTATTTTTTTTATAAGTGCCTGTTGCACATCTCAGCACGTTTAAAAATGTTTGACCTGCACCAACAAAAATGCAAAATTAAAATAAATGCACACCAACAAATAAATAACACATTTTGTCCACACTATTTGCAACATTTGTTGCCTCATTGTGTTGCAGTAACCCTAAAACGAGCCCCCCCCCCCCCCTCTTGATGACGCCCCTGTTTAAAAGCAGAGAAAGTGAAGTTTTATTGGCGCTAATTGAAGCCTAATGGCCTCATGATGCCTCTGGTGTGACTTTACAGGGGCCAGGTGCTGATAGGGGCCGCTTGTATGCTAATGTCTGCAAATATGTGGATTCCACTGCAAACACAGGGAAATATACTCATTTAGACGCATTTGAAATAATTAAAACAAGCAGAAAGTGAATTAGAACTCATTGTTGAAGTGGGACAAAATTCGTCCAGCTGCACCGCCGCACGCATGCTCGTGTCTCCCCGCGTCTGGTCGCACCATCCCGGGCTCCTCTCCTCCACGTTGTCCCGGTGAGCGTGGAGAGTCTAACCGCGTCGTGCAACTCATATGAGGGGGTGGATGGACGTGCAGGAAGACCCCCAAGCACACTGAAATATGCACACCACCGTAAATATTAGCATTTAATATATTTTATAACTATATTGTTTGAATAAACATGAGTTTATATACAAAAATAGTCGTCATTTATAATTAATAAAATGCATCTAATACAGGCACTCTAGGAAAAAGTGGAGCGTACTATTCATTTGAAGTTATGTTGAGCAAACAGGGATTATTAAATATTGAGCAAAATATGTCATTTTTTAATGTAGTTTTAGTTAGTTTGTTCAAAGTTAACAAAAAAGGGTGTTTTTTCCCCCTAAAGTTTTAAAAGTGTTCCTTTTGCACTACCTCGCCAATGTGGCCTCCGGGCGATCGATCAATCATTCGGGCATCGATCAGTGCAGCGGCCAATGAGAGCCCCTCCCTCCAACGAGCCACCCGAGCCCGGCTGTCATTGGCCAGCAGCGGCCAGGCTGGACTGACCCATTCCCGGCTGCAGCAGGGGGGTTACCGGCGGAACTTTTTTTTTTTTTTTTTTTTTTAAATCGAACTGCTTGCCAAAAGTGACTTAAAAGCATAATCAAGCAGGTAATTAAAGTTATGCATATTTAAAGCAAACCAACCCTAATGCACCTTATTCACGCATGGATGCTTTGTTGAACGACACTAAAGGTGTCAAGCAAACACACCACGCAGGAAGAAGGACTGAGGGTGGGGGGGGGGGGGGGGGGTCAAAAGATTGTTCCAGGAGGCCCCAGAACCTGCCGAACTGGACCTGCTCGGTGTGCACACGCTGGAAGAATGTCACGCATGCATGCTCTTATTATACAAGACAAAACTCCTGATGCACTAAAATACTTTTTTTACTGCCTCGATCCACTTTGTGCAGTCATGTTTGACCCTGAAGTGGTTGCAGGGCTCTTTGGGTTCCTGGCGGTTCTGGTACTGGTTCTGGTTCTCCTTCCTCCCCCCACCACTTGCTGCAGCCCAGCTCTTTGTGACGACCTGTTATGGCCACCACTACTTCCGGTTTCGTGCAGTCCGGTCCAAACCGTGCACCGGTGCTCAGCACGCACTCACACGCCCGAAATCGATCGTGGCTCCTTTAAGAAAAGCCCCAGCCTTCAGGATGAGCCCTCCTCCTCCTCCTCTTCCTCCTCCTCCTCCTCCTCCTCCTCCTGCTGCTTCTGCTGCTGCTGCTGCTCTTCAGCTCCTCCGGGCTGTCTTTGCATAAGTAAATCAAGCCGCGGGAGCGTGCAGCAAACCAAAGCCAGGAGACACGCTTCATTCCCGGGAAACGCCGAGCCGGTGTCGACCCCAGCAGCGGAGCTCCGCGCACAGGAGGACCCACCGAGCAGCCCCGCAGAGACACGGAGACCAGCCATGAGAGTCACCGGGTGTCTCCATTAAAGCTTTCTTTTTTTTTAATTTATTTTTTTAAAAGACTTTTTTTTTTTTTTTTTAATTGGGCGCTACTGGACTCGGACCACCGGTGCGTCCACAGAAGGAGAGCCGAGGATTGAGTCGCCTTGGCCGGGCTCAACTTGGCAGGCTGCACCGCTACTTGGCTGGAAGTTTAAAAAAAACAAAAACACACACAAAAAAGCCAAACTGGGAATTTTTTTTGTTTTTGTTTTTGTTGAAGAAAAAAAAACCTGCCTTTTTGTTTGGATTTGCGTTGCGATTTTGCTCGTCAGGCTGGCTTTGGAGCGGATTTAAGTGGACTCAAATCCCGAACCCGGAGCGAGGCTTATGGCGCAAAGGGTACGTAACTAAACTAACTAACCAGAACTAACTAGAACTATAGCCACTCTTTTAAAAGTTCACTCCACGCCTACAAAAGTCCTGTGCTGTCACTTTTGGGACACATTTTGTTGTCTTTTGCAGAACTTACCAAAATAAAGCCCTTTTTTTGTTGTTGCACAAACTATAGTCATGATTTGAGATGACTTCTGGCAGTCTTTGGTGCAAACCCAGATCTCAACATTTGCCAAGATGCGAGACGACACTTGCGCCCCCTCCCCGTAACCCCAAAACCAAACCTAACCCCTCCAAAATAAAAGTCCCTCCAACATAAGCTTGATGCCAACGAGGCCATATTTAGTCATGAGGTGACGACAAATGATTTGATTTGCACGTCCTGGTGCAAAAATCTGTCACGTCCACTTTGGTACCCCCCACGCCGAGGTGTGGTGGGGGGTACCTCAATGCCTTTAAAATGGACATGCTGTTGTTTGTCACTTTTGAAGCTTATTTTGGTTTGTTTGGTGTATTAAATCAAACACACCTTTTTTTTTTGTCTTTTTTTTAGGCATAAAATTGCACAAATAAAAGACTGCAGGCAGAAACTGTGTAATATTTAAAATGTTTAAAATGCTTAATGTTGAGCTGCACTATACAAAAGTATGTTGAAGTAAGTTTAAATCAAGTCCAAACCACTACAAGCTTTAATTGATCAAATCATGGCATTGTTGAAATATGTTTAAGTTAGTATTTTTAGTTTTTTCTTTTTGCAAATGCTCAGAAAAAAGTGCTAAAATTTTTATCATAATGGAAGGGGAAAAACTTGGACTTTTTCAATACATGCGTGCATGATAAGTTGTGTGTGTGTGTGTGTGTGTGTGTCCAGTACGAAGACTTGCCCCACTACGGGATGGACGGGGTGGGCATCCCCACCACCATGTACGGAGACCCGCACGGAGCGCGCTCCATGCAGGCCGTGCACCTCAACCACGGGCCCCAGCTGCACACGCACCAGTACCCGCACACGGCCCACACCAACACCATGCCCCCCAGCATGGGCTCGTCGGTCAACGACGCTCTCAAGAGGGACAAGGACGCCATATACGGGTACGAGGAGGTGGCAGAAAGAAGAAGAAAAAAAAAAGAAAAAAAAAAGTTGTGGCTCATGGGGAAGGGCAGCGGTGTCCTCTGCGCGCACTGCCCGGGGACGGTGAGGGGTTGTCGGCGTAGAGTGGCTCGGCGAGTCGCTAGCACTCACTGGAGCTCTGTGTGCTTTTAAAAAAAAAAAATTTAACTCAACATATTTTCAACCACCACCTATTATTGTTATTAGTGTTCATCGGAATACATTTGTATAGTCCTAATTTTGACAAAATGACCTCTTTCACATTTAAGTGGAATAATTACAGGCTTTTTGTAGATAATTGAATGAATGTGCCTTCTTACAAATTCAACAAGCAGCATGCTGAATGAAACAAGTCATTTTTATTTATGGATAGTTAGAGAAATATTTTTTTACACATTGTTTAGTCACTGATAAACTATTAAATAGGAGTGTTTCAACCTGTTTGCACTCCATAGAATACTATCTTGCGTTCTTATATTTTTTATGTGTGCAATGCACACAAACTCCAGTGCAAAAAAAAAAAAAAAAAGCACAAATACAGATTTCGTGTTGCACTTTGCAGCCTCTCTGCATGCATCTCCCCACGGGCGAGTTGTTGCAAGAAAGAAGGGAGGGGTGGCATGGCTGCCTAAATCCAGCCTGGAGTCGTCTTGACCCCGGCGCTCTTCTCCCCGGTGACATTTGCTATTGTGCGTAATGTGTGCATGCTTCTTCTTTCTTCTAAAAATGTGTGTGTGTGTGTGTGTGTGTGTGTGTTGGTGCAGGCACCCTCTGTTCCCCCTGCTTGCACTGATTTTCGAGAAATGTGAATTAGCGACGTGCACCCCCAGAGAGCCCGGGGTGGCCGGAGGAGACGTCTGCTCGTCGGAGTCCTTCAACGAAGACATCGCGGTGTTTGCAAAACAGGTCAACATTTAACCAAAAAAATAATAATAATAATTGCACGCTTTTTTGTTAAATTTACATATTTTATTCATTATAATTCCCTCCTGTTATATTCTAAATGCATGCTTTTTTTTTTTTTTTTGGGATCCCCCCTTTTTTTAGATCCGTGCAGAAAAACCTTTATTTTCATCGAATCCAGAACTGGATAATCTGGTGAGTAAAAAAAAAAGTTTAATTTTCGGATTGTGTTCCATGCAGCACTTAAATAATAATAGCAATAGTCGCTGGAAAGTGTTTCCATGCAATCTTTGCGTGTAACTTTTGCAGTATTTGAATTGTAATAATTTATTTCAATCTCCACAGATGATTCAAGCCATTCAGGTTTTACGGTTTCACCTGCTGGAGCTGGAAAAGGTAAGAAAAAAAAATTGTATTTTTTTTTTTTAGTCATGCTTAATTTGCATAAATGTATTGTTTTGCTCGTCGCTTATAATTAGCGTTCAAATCAATCACGACGCCGTTTGTAACCACCGGTGCATGCTGGACCTTCCGGGGGGAGGATCGGCTTCCTTGCATGCGAATTATTATATTAAAATTAATAATCGCAACGCATTGTGCAAGCTTTGCTTTATTTGTATTTGTTTGCAAAAAAAAAAAAAAGTGAAAGTGCATGAAAATTTGAGTGTTTACCTTTTTTACACGTCATTCTGGTGCGGTTGATGTGGTGGTTTTGATTTCTATTTTATTTTATTTTTAACTACACGCGTGTTGAGTGCGTCGTGGGCCCCCATACGAGTCGCCTTGTCACTGCCAATTTCCAGCGATATCTCCATCGTGGGAGGGGGGTGTTGTGTTGGCGTGGGGAGTCACGTGATCTCACTTAAAAAAAATAAATAAAAAGTTTTGACATGTAAAAAAAAAAAAAAAAAAAAAGCTGCATATGTAATCAAATAAATCTGTCTGAATTCATGAAAACAACTTTTGGACTTATTAACATGATATTTTGCTGGCTGAAAAATGATTCATGTTCATAAAGTTCTACATGATACAGGTGTGCCTAATATTCTGGCCAACTAAGAAATATTGTTTATTTTTTCTAATCTAACTGTTCTTTTCTGTGTAATCTGTGTGTGTGTTTCCACTGCCTTGTGTTGACCACACAGCACCTTTGAATGCCCGCTTAATTAAAATCAAAGCTTTATTTGTTTGCATTTTTGCACCAAAATCAATCCCAAATGCTTAGAAATAATAAATATATTGACATAAATTAACATATCTGCTTGTTCTCGTTATGTTCCAACTTTTTGCTGTAATTTCACTCTGGTGTTTATAGCCGTACTGTTAAATTTAATCAAATCTAATATTTTGATACAGCATAAAACTGTTCACAACCTTCCAAATACACTTTTTCACATTTTGAGAGCCCTTTAAGCATGAAATAACAGACTTTAATGCAATATAGGAATGCTGTCTGAGGCTGAGCCAATCAGTGGCCATGATACTGAATAGGTTCGGTCTCCTCTATAGTGGCTAATATTGTATAGTGTTGATATTTTCAGTTCATGTAGCTGTTTTTATGCTGGAAATTTAGCTCCAAATATGTGGAATATGCTTTAAAAAAAAAAAGCGATCTAGTAGAACTACAAACTTAGAAGTGCAACGTGGCTTCATTGACTAAATGTGGGCCCCGTTACAAAATAAGCAGTAAAGGCTGCAAATGGCCGCCCTTTGGTACACCTGTGCTTTATTACTGTTGTGCCTTTTGTTGTTGTTGTTGTTATTGACGCCTCTCCCGTCCATGTACCTGCCAGGTCCACGAGCTGTGTGACAATTTCTGCCATCGGTACATCAGCTGCTTGAAGGGCAAGATGCCCATCGACCTGGTCATCGACGACCGCGAGGGGGGCTCCAAGTCGGACAGCGAGGAGATCACCAGGTCCTCCGTGGCCCTCGACCAGGTACACACACACACACACACACACACACACACACACACACACACACACACGCTCGGCTGTTATTTGCATGCATTAAGAGTCTCCATCGGAATGGAACGTTTTCTGAATAAATGTGGCTCTTATTGGCCCATTAAGACTTGAACCCGGGGTGTGAGATTAGCCAAGATGGCGCTATAAACTTGACCTCCTTCCTGTCAATTTTAATTTACTACCCACCCTCCACCCCCTCACCACTCGGCCCAGCAGAGTGCAGCGGCAGCGGGGTGCGAGGGTGCTGAGACGCCCCGGTCCCTCGCAGTTTGTCCACTGTGGAGCCGCTGCACGCTTCATTAGGCGTCTTGTCGGTGTTTCTCCTCAGACATGAGTGCACATTGCTCATCGAGAGTGTACACCCCCCACCCCCACACCCCCAGCCCCCCTTCTCCATAACCCACTCCCTTTTTGTGCACAGATTGAGAGGTTTTGTTTTGCAGTGTTTCCTATTGAATTGTTCCTTTATAGCGTCTTTAAATACAGATATCAGTTCATTGCTATCATGCAGATTTTTATTGGCTCTTCTTTGCATAAAAGTGTCTTGATCAGGGATGCTCAAAGTGGGGCCCGCGGGCCAAATTTGGCCCGTCGTGTTATTTTGTTTGGCCCGCCAAAGGGTAACACGCATTCGTACTGACTTCACTCAAGCTGCAAAATCATTGATGACAAAAGAAACAATAAATTCAGTAGATATAACTAAAAACATGGCAGCCAGAAATTGACCTTAAAATCATCCGTGGCAGCGTTTTTCCATTTACAGTAATGCACTGCAAAAACCGGGATTTTACGTGGAATTTTACGATAAAGTAGCAGCTCAGTCACCAAAATTTTGCGGGAAAATTAACTCTGGTAGGGTTTTTTTCCCCAATTTACAGTAATGCACTGTATAAAATGGCTGTAGATTTTATTGTAAAAAATAAATTTAAAAAATCAGTAGATATATCTAAAAACATGGCAGCCAGAAATTTACCGTAAAATCACCCGTGGCAAAAACAGGAATTTTACGTGGATTTTACGATAAAGTATTTTGCGGTAAAATTATCAGTGGCAGCGTTTTTTCATTTACAGTAATGCGCTGCAAAAACAGGAATTTCACGTGGATTTTACATTAAATAATTTTGCGGTAAAATTAATTTTTTGTTTTTTTTTAGTTTACAGTAATGCACTGTACAAAATGGCTGTAGATTTTATTGAAAATTTAAAAAAAAGTCACCAGAATCTTTACGTGAAAACAGTGGTGTATTTTTCAATTTGCAGTAATTTGGTGTAAAAAAAAAAAAAAAAGCAGTTCATTTTATGGTAAAATTCTGGTGACTGAACTGTATTTTTTAATTTTTATCATCAAATTTATAGATGAAAAAAAAAAAGTCACCATAATTTTTACGTGAAAACAGTGGTGCAGTTTTTCAATTTGGTCTGAAAGAAAAAAAAGGCTGTTAATTTTATGGTAAATTTCTGATGACTGAGCTGTATTTTTTATTTTTTTATCATCAAATCTATAGATGAAAAAAAAAAGTCACCAGAATTTTTACATGAAAACAATGGGCAGTTTTTAAATTTGCAGTAATTTGGTGCAAAAATAAAAAAAAAACAATATATTTTTTGAAAAAAATTCGGATGACTGAGCTGTATTTTTTTTAATCATCAAATCTTTAGATGAAAAAAAAAAAAGTCACCAGAATTTTAACGTGAAAACAGTGGTGCAGTTTTTCAATTTGCAGTAATTTAGTGTACAAAGAAAAAAACAGTAAATTTCATGGTAACATTCTGGTGACTGAGCTGTATTTTTCTTTTAATCATCAAATCTATAGATGAAAGAAAAAAAGTCACCAGAATTTTTACATGAAAACAGTGGTGCAGTCTTTCAATTTGCAGTAATTTGGTGTAAAAAGAAAAAAAGCAATTAATTTTATGGTAAAATTCTGGTGACTGAACTGTATTTTTTTATTTTTATCATCAAATCTATAGATGAAAAAAAAAAGTCACCAGAATTTTAATGTGAAAACAGTTGTGCAGTTTTTCAATTTGCAGTAGTTTGGTTTAAAATAAAAAAAACCTGTTAATTTTATGGAAAAAATTCTGGTGACTGAACTGTATTTTTTTAAAATCATCAAATCTATAGATGAAAAAAAAAAGTCACCAAAATTTTAACGCAAAACAGTGGTGCAGTCTTTCAATTTGCAGTAATTTGGTGTAAAAAGAAAAAAAGCAATTAATTTTATGGCAAAATTCTGGGGACTGAACTGTATTTTTTTATTTTTATCATCAAATCTATAGATGAAAAAAAAAAAGTCACCAGAATTTTAATGTGAAAACAGTGGTGCAGTTTTTCAATTTGCAGTAGTTTGGTTTAAAATAAAAAAAAAACTGTTAATTTTATGGAAAAAATTCTGGTGACTGAACTGTATGTAAAAAAAATCATCAAATCTATAGATGAAAAAAAAAAGTCACCAAAATTTTAACGCAAAACAGTGGTGCAGTTTTTCAATTTGCAGTAATTTGGTGTACAAAGAAAAAAACTGTCAATTTTATGGTAAAATTCTGGTGACTGAGCTGTATTTTTTTATTTTTATCATCAAATCTATAGATTAAAAAAAAATAATAAATTGACAGGCGTTTTGAATTTGAATTTGAGAGCCCTGCTCTACGGTAAAGTTGTGACTTTTTGACGCTCTATAGAGATGGATCATCTTGGTCGCCACGTCCTGTGCTGAAAACCGAAACGCTTCAACATTTAGCATTCTACGTACGTCTAATGGGTTTGGGTAAAGTCCGAAAGCGATGGGATGAAATATGTAGGGGGGGCTGGTTACAGAACAACACCTGGAAATGGCCAGAATCTACAGAAAATGAGCTTTTTGAATGTTTTGGGGTGAAAAATATGCATAAAAGTTTAATTAGGCACGATGTGTGACGACTTTTTACGACCTAATATTTATATATGGCGGCATGAGGCTACATTACTCAGTCACGGTGCTGTTGCATGGTAAAAAAACAACAACTTTGGCCCTTGGAGGCCAAACATTTGGGCACCCCAGGTCAAGAAAGAGGACAACCAAAGGATGAGTCGGACTGCTGGACATAAAACTAAATCATTTAAATCCGTGGACCTTCCGTATGTGGCTGGGAGAGGCTGAATGGCAAGGCTTGGGGGAGGCAGTGTGTGTGTGTGTGTGTGTGTGTGTGTGTGTGTGTGTGTGTGTGTGTGTGTGTGTGTGTGTGTGTGTGTGTGTGTGTGTGTGTGTGTGTGTGTGTGTGTGATTATGGAAATGAGCAAAGATCACCCCGCTAGATAATGCCTCGTTTAATCCAGAAAGAGAATTAAATAACAGACTTTAAGTGTCTCTTTGAAGGGCTCCTTGTATCCTCTGGAGGGTTCCTTTTGTCAAAAGTGTTTTTTTCTATAGATAGGTCGGCCTTATAGGACGTGTTAAAGGACCCCTTGAGGTTTTTCTAGGTGTACCAAGAAGACCATGTTGTCCTGGGGGCGCCGATGCAGATCTTTAATTGACTGTCAGATGAAGACATGGCCTATTTTCTCCTAACGACTCCGCCGCCGCTTGATGGAATACGCTTCAAGAATGAAATATATCACACATTTTGTGTATATTCTTTACCGTTTCTGGGCTATTTTTGTGTGACGAGCGGGGGACATCCTTAACGAATTGGCCTTGGGTGTGTGTGTGTGTGTGTGTGCATTATCTCCCTCCATATGTATTTTTAATATATGCCCCCGGGCATAAAGCTGAAGCAGACCGGGCTGGAAAGAGGAGGGAAGATTTGCACAAAAGCAGCAATGTTAACAAGATGGCAGCAAGAAGGCACATTTATTCATAAACCAATTTATTCTGCCGAGGCCAGTGTGGCAGAGAAAAGAAAATGTCAGGGTTGTTTTGAATTGACTCAACTTACGACCGACTTCTTTTGTCGTCGTCGTCGTCGTATAGGAGAGTTGACGCTGTTTATGTCGAGTTGGCAGTGAGGACGTTTTTCTTCTTCTCGGCTTGTTTGAACATGGCCGACGAGAGGTGAAGAAGTCACAGAGGCTCTTGAATGCGACCCAGCCAGTTTGGCGTGTGTGTGTGCGTGTGTGTGCGTGTGTGTGTGTGTGTGTGTGCGTGTGTGTGTGTGTGTGTGTGTGTGTGTGTGTGTGCGTGTGTGTGTGTGTGTGTGTGTGTGTGTGTGTGTGTGTGTGTGTGTGTGTAGGCTGCACTGATGAATGCAGCACCCCCTCAGGTGGAGTGACTGGTTAGCACCAGTTGGACTTATTTCATGGTCCCACGGTCATACTCGCCTGTGCACCTTCTAGCTGAGAGAAACTACTTTCATTTTATTCCCACATTCTTGCAAAAGTGGCGAAAATGGTCCAAAAAAATAACGTTTTCATTTTTACAGTAGTGCAGGAAAGTGTTATTCTGCTTGATGTCATCGCGGTCATTTCTATTTGCCCAGCTGACTAATAGAAGACGGCAGTAAAGTGCGGTCCTCCCTCGCCACGTCGTGCGGTTCAGTATCGTGGCCTCTGATTGGCTCAGCCTCAGGCTGCATTCCTATATTGCATTAGTGTGTAAAGGTGATTATGTTGGTGGTGTTTCATCTTTAGAGGGCTCTCATAATGTTAAAACATTTAAAAGGTTCAGCTGTCCTTTTCAATTGCTTTTCTCGTACAAAGCATCATTTTTGATTGTTTCTAGCGTGTTCTATCATCTCCTCAGCATCATCACAATAGTAACTATACATATTTGCAGAAATGTCTCATAGAACACGGCAGTAAAATGCTGCAACGTGCTCAGAATTGGTTTCAAAATAACTTTTACTGCACTTAGAAATGACTTTTTTTTCTGTATATTTGTGTGTATTTAGTCGAAACGCATACAAAGTACTTTGAAAATTGCTTGGAATTGTAAGAATGATATTTTACAACTAAGGACTACTTCAACACACAACCTTTTTTTCTTCTTCTCCTGCTACTTTGAAGGGAAAAAAACAACAAATATCTCCCGATGGAAAATTAACTTTTTAGGTCACAATATTAAGTTGTATCCTTTTTAGGTTACAGGGGTTGTACTTGTATAGCGTTTTTCTACCTTCAAGGTACACAAAGCGCTTTGACACTATACCACATTCACACACACATTCACACACTGATGGCGGGAGCTACCATGTAAGGCCCGAACAAGAGAGCAAAAATGGCCAAACGTGGGGCTCGAACCAGGAACTCTTAGGCTGCTGGCACACCGTCTGTTGTTGTGTACTTTTTTAGGTTATAATAGTTGTAGGTTGCCATATTTAGTCGCTTACTTTGTAGGTTGCTTTGTATACTTTGTAGGTTGCTATAGTTGTATACTTTGTAGGTTACAGTATTTGTTTACTGTTTAAGTTGCAATAGTTGTATACTTTGTAGGTTGTAATATTTAGTTGTTCACTTTTTGTGTTGCAATAGTTGTATACTCTGTAGGTTGTAATATTTAGTTGTTCACTTTTTGTGTTGCAATAGTTGTATACTCTGTAGGTTGTAATATTTAGTTGTTCACTTTTTGTGTTGCAATAGTTGTATACTTTGTAGGTTGTAAGATTTAGTTGTTCACGTTTCAAGTTGCAATATTTGTATACTTTGTAGGTTACAATATTTATATGTTCACATTTTTTAAGTTGTAATAGTTGTATACTTTGTAGGCTACAATGTTTACATGTTCACTTTTTAAGTTGCAATAGTTGTATACTTCGTTGGTTACAATATTTTCGTAGTTCACTTTTAGGTTGCAATAGTTGTAGACTTTGTAGGCCTAAATATGTATTAGTTCACTTTTTAAGTTGCAATCATTGTATACTTTGTAGGTTACAATATTGTTTTTTTTCTTCTTTTTAAGTGGAACTTGTTATGTACTTTGTAGGTTGCAGTCATTGTATTTTATGTAGGTGACAATATTGTTTACTTTTTAGGTTGGAACAGTTGTATACTTGGCTTCAATATTTATTTGTTTACATTTTAGGATAAGTTGTTAACTTTTTAGTTCCCAATAGTTGTATGCTTTGTATGTTCCAATATTTACTTGTTTACTTTTTAAGTTGCAATAGTTGTATACTTTGTAGGTTACAATATTGTTTACTTTTTGGTTGACAAAAGTTTGTTTACTTTGTAAATTGCAATAGTTGTACATTTTGTAGGTTACAATATTTAGTTGTTTACTTTTTTACGTTGCAATAGTTTGATACTTTGTATGTTACAATATTGTTTACTTTTTAGGTAACAATCGATGTGTACTTTGTAGGTTGCAATCATTGTATCCCTTGGAGGTTACAACATTCACTTTTGAGGTTGGAATAGTTGTATACATAGTTGGCTTCAATATTTATTTGTTTACATTTTAGGATTAGTTGTTAACTTTTTAGTTCCCAATAGTTGTATGCTTTGTATGTTCCAATATTTACTTGTTTACTTTTTAAGTTGCAATAGTTGTATACTTTGTAGGTTACAATATTGTTTACTTTTTGGTTGACAAAAGTTTGTTTACTTTGTAAATTGCAATAGTTGTACATTTTGTAGGTTACAATATTTAGTTGTTTACTTTTTGAAGTTGCAATAGTTTGATACTTTGTATGTTACAATATTGTTTACTTTTTAGGTAACAATCGATGTGTACTTTGTAGGTTGCAATCATTGTATCCCTTGTAGGTTACAACATTCACTTTTGAGGTTGGAATAGTTGTTTGTGAAGCCCTTTTGAGGCATTTGCGATCAAGTGCTATATAAATCAACTTTGATTGGTTAATTGGTATTTAGTTGGCCTCAATAATTAGTTAACTTTTTCGGTTGCAATAGTTGTTTACTTTGTAGTTTGCCTTTGTTGTATACGTTGCCGTAAAGGTGTAACGGTTTGTGTGGTTGCCGATAAGATTCAGAGACATTATTTTTTTAGAACGATAAGATCCGAAACGAATCGGTGAGTTGAAATCGATTCAGTTATTTTTTAACAAAAACAATCAAGCAGTGTGAGTATATAAATAAATAGTGCATACAGGACACTGCAGGTGAAGTTTTCATATATTCCTGGTATTTCTTGTAAGGGAATTACATATACATGAATTATGGATACAACCAGCAAGTAAACAATGAATGCATTCACGTCTTATTGGAATAAAGTGCAAGAAACACTTGAGGTTGAATTAACAAGAGGAAACCTTTTCTACTCACATTTTCAACACTCATGACATTTACGATAAAAGTACTGTAACCAGCATTTTAATAGTAGATTCGTCTGCTAAATAAAGGTCATGGACCTGGCCATACAGTATCTGTTCTCCGCCCTGGACAGCGACACGGGTGTGTGGTAGCTAAACCTTGTTGATGATGTTGGTCCCTCCCTTCCTAATTTCCATCCCTCTCTTCTATTTCTTTCTTTCTGATGAAATGACTTCTCCCTGGCTGTTAGTTGTTGTGTTGTCGCTCGGTGTTGTGTTCAGGGAGTTGGTGCGTCGCGTAACTTGCTCCGCTGTCACTTCTGTTGCGTCGGACGTGTTCTTTGTAACTTCAAATTATTATATTATTGTGTTGTGTCGTTTGTATTTGTTGTTGCTTTTGCAATCGTGCTGTAGCCGAAAGTTGTTGCGTTGTAATGAATGATATTGTCTTGTGGCGTTTGCATTTGTTGTGACCTTTCTCCGCCACCGCAGATATTCACCATTTTTGTTTCAATGACGTCACAGATGGGCAATTAGATTTATCTTTTAAAGTCCTTATCATTAAAAGTGCTAAACTTCATGTAAAGTCTGCCGTATCTTAAATACAAGGTTTTCCTTTTTATAATATCAATATAATCGATTGATTCCTTTTTAAAACAATCTTGGATCGATACCTAAGGCCAACTTGCCAGACACATACAGTATCGATGTGCTGTAGTTGATTCTATGGGATATAAATCAATATATCGATTAATCGTTACACCTCTAGTTTTTAGGTTGGAATAGTTTTTAAATTTTTAGGTTGCATTAGGTGTATACTTTGTACGTTACAATATTTAGTTGTTTACTTTCTAGGTTACAATTGTTGTATACTTTGTAAGTTGCAATTTTTACTTGTTTATTTTGTAGGTTGCAATAGTTGTTTACTTGGTAGGTTACAATATTTATTTGTTTACTTTTTAGGTTACAATAGTTTAAAAAAATGTAGGTTGCATTAGGTTTATACTTTGTAGGTTACAATATTTAGTTGTTTACATTTTAGGTTACAATTGTGGTATACTTTGTAAGTTGCAATAATAACTTGTTTACTTTGTAGGTTGCAATAGTTCTATACTTTTAGGTTGCATTAGTTGTATACTTTGTATTTTACAATATTTAGTTGTTTACTGTACTTACTAGGTTGCAATAATTGTATACTTTTTAGGTTTCAACATTGTTTAGCTTTTTTTTACAACACAGATCAATGCACTGTAGTTGAATCTAAGGAATAAAAAATGATATCGCCATTAATTGTTACACCTACTTTATAGGTTGGAATAGTTGTGTACTTTCTAGGTTACAATATTAATTTGTTTACTTTATAGGGTGCAATAGTTGTATAGTTTTCAACATTGTTTACTTTTTAGGTTACATTTTTTTTTTTACTTTTTAGGTTGTATTTGTTGTATTTTTTGTAGATGACTATATTTAGTTTATTTTTTAGGGTACGATTGTTGTATACTTTGTAGGTCGCAATAGTTGTAGGTTGTACTTTGTGGGTTACAACATTGAGTTGCTTACTTTCTAGGTTGCAATAGTTGTACACTTTGTAGGTTGCAATATTTAGTTGTTTACAGTACTTTATAAGTTGCATTAGTTGTATACTTTGTAGGTTTTTAGTATTGTTTACTATTTAGACTACAATTGTTGTATACTTTGTAGGTTGCAATATTTAGTTGTTTAATTTGTAGGTTGCAAAAGATGCATTATTTGTAGGTTGCAATAGTTGTATGCTTTGTAGGCTATACGACATTTAGTGGTTTACTTTATAGGTTGCAATAGTTGTATACTTTGTAGTTTGCAATATTTACTTGTTTTATTTGTAGGTTGCAATTGTTTTATACTTCATAGGTTATAATAGTTGTAAACTTTGTGATTTCAACATTTAGTTGTTTACTTTCTAGGTTGCAGTAGTTGTATACTCTGTAGGTTGCACTATTCAGTTGTTTACAGTACTTTGTGGGTTGCAATATTTAGTTGTTTACCTTGTAAGTTGAAATTGTTGTATACTTTGCAATATTTAGTTGTTTACAGTACTTTATAGGTTGCAATAGTTGTATACTTTATAAGTTTTTAGTATTGTTTACTTTTTAGACTACAGTTGTTGTATACTTTGTAGGTTGCAATAGTTGCATACTTTGCGGGATGCAATAATTGTATACTTTGTCAGTTACAGCGTTTGGTTGTTCACTATATAGGTTGCACTAGTTGTATACTTTGTAGGTTGCAATATTTAGTTGTTCACAGTACTTTGTAGGTTGCAATAGTGGTATACTTTGTCGGTTTTGACATTTGGTTGTTTTATACATAGGTTGCAATAGTTGTATACTTTGTTAGTTTTAATATTTAGTTGTTCACATTACTTTGTAGGTTGCAATAGTAGTATACTTTGTCGGTTACAAAATGTGGTTGTTTACTATATAGGTTGCAATAGTTGTATACTTTGTAGGTTACAACATTAAGTTGCTTACTTTCTAGGTTGCAATAGTTGTACAATTTGTAGGTTGCAATATTTAGTTGTTTACAGTACTGTATAGCTTGCAATAGTTGTATACTTTGTAGGTTTTTAGTATAGTTTACTTTTTAGACTACAATTGTTGTATACTTTGTAGGTTGTAATATTTAGTTGTCTACATTGTAGGTTGCTATAGTTGTATACTTTGTCGGTAACATTTGGTTGTTTACTATATAGGTTACAATAGGTGTATACTTTGTCAGTTGCATTATTTAGTTGTTTACAGTACTTTGTAGGTTGCAATATTTAGTTGTTTACAGTACTTTGTAGGTTGCAATATTTAGTTGTTTACAGTACTATAGCTTGCAATAGTTGTATACGTTGTAGTTTTTTAGTATTGTTTACTTTTTAGACTACAATTGTTGTATACTTTGTAGGTTGCAATATTTAGTTGTTTACTTTGTAGGTTGCATTAGTTGTAAACTTTGTCGGTTACAACATTTGGTTGTTTACTATATAGGTTGCAATAGTAGTATAGTTTGTAGGTTGCAATATTTAGTTGTTTACAGTACTTCATAGCTTGCAATAGTATACTTTGTAGGTTTTTAGTATTGTTTACTTTTTAGACTACAATTGTTGTATACTTTGTAGGTTGCAATATTTAGTTGTCTACTTTATAGATTGCAATAGTATACTTTGTAGGTTTTTAGTATTGTTTACTTTTTAGACTACAATTGTTGTATACTTTGTAGGTTGCAATATTTAGTTGTCTACTTTATAGATTGCAATAGTTGTATACTTTGTAGGTTGCATTATTTAGTCATTTACAGTACTTTGTAGGTTGCAATATTAAGTTGTTTACAGTACTTTGTAGGTTGCAATATTTAGTTGTTTACAGTACTCTGCAGGTTGCAATATTAAGTTGATTACAGTACTTTGTAGGTTGCAATATTTAGTTGTTTACAGTACTTTGTAGGTTGCAATATTTAGTTGTTTACAGTACTTTGTAGGGTGCAATATTAAGTTGTTTACAGTATGTTATAGGTTGCAATATTTAGTTGTTTACAGTACTTTGTAGGTTGCAATATTTAGTTTTTTACAGTACTTTGTAGGTTGCAATATTAAGTTGTTTACAGTATGTTATAGGTTGCAATATTAAGTTGTTTACAGTACTTTGTAGGTTGCAATATTTAGTTGTTTACAGTACTTTGTAGGTTGCAATATTTAGTTTTTTACAGTACTTTGTAGGTTGCAATATTAAGTTGTTTACAGTACTTTGTAGGTTGCAATATTAAGTTGTTTACAGTATGTTATAGGTTGCAATATTAAGTTGTTTACAGTACTTTGTAGGTTGCAATATTTAGTTGTTTACAGTACTTTGTAGGTTGCAATATTTAGTTTTTTACAGTACTTTGTAGGTTGCAATATTAAGTTGTTTACAGTACTTTGTAGGTTGCAATATTAAGTTGTTTACAGTATGTTATAGGTTGCAATATTAAGTTGTTTACAGTACTTTGTAGGTTGCAATATTTAGTTGTTTACAGTACTCTGCAGGTTGCAATATTAAGTTGTTTACAGTACTTTGTAGGTTGCAATATTTAGTTGTTTACAGTACTCTGCAGGTTGCAATATTACGTTGTTTACAGTACTTTGTAAGTTGCAATATTTAGTTATTTACAGTATTTTGTAGGTTGCAATATTAAGTTGTTTACAGTATGTTATAGGTTGCAATATTAAGTTGTTTACAGTACTTTGTAGGTTGCAATATTAAATTGTTTACAGTATGTTATAGGTTGCAATATTAAGTTGTTTACAGTATGTTATAGGTTGCAATATTAAGTTGTTTACAGTACTTTGTAGGGTGCATTATTAAGTTGTTTACAGAATGTTATAGGTTGCAATATTAAGTTGTTTACAGAATGTTATAGGTTGCAATATTAAGTTGTTTACAGTACTTTGTAGGTTGCAATATTTAGTTGTTTACAGTACTCTGCAGGTTGCAATATTAAGTTGTTTACAGTACTTTGTAGGTTGCAATATTTAGTTGTTTACAGTACTCTGCAGGTTGCAATATTACGTTGTTTACAGTACTTTGTAAGTTGCAATATTTAGTTATTTACAGTACTTTGTAGGTTGCAATATTAAGTTGTTTACAGTATGTTATAGGTTGCAATATTAAGTTGTTTACAGTACTTTGTAGGTTGCAATATTAAATTGTTTACAGTATGTTATAGGTTGCAATATTAAGTTGTTTACAGTATGTTATAGGTTGCAATATTAAGTTGTTTACAGTACTTTGTAGGGTGCATTATTAAGTTGTTTACAGAATGTTATAGGTTGCAATATTAAGTTGTTTACAGTACTTTGTAGGTTGCAATATTAAATTGTTTACAGTATGTTATAGGTTGCAATATTAAGTTGTTTACAGTATGTTATAGGTTGCAATATTAAGTTGTTTACAGTACTTTGTAGGGTGCATTATTAAGTTGTTTACAGAATGTTATAGGTTGCAATATTAAGTTGTTTACAGTATGTTATAGGTTGCAATATTAAGTTTTTTACAGTACTTTGTAGGTTGCAATATTAAATTGTTTACAGTATGTTATAGGTTGCAATATTAAGTTGTTTACAGTACTTTGTAGGGTGCATTATTAAGTTGTTTACAGAATGTTATAGGTTGCAATAGTTTACTGACCACTGCTGTGCTTTGCTTCAAAAAGATCACTTCCCTTCAAAGTGCTTGAAAAGTGTGTGAAGTCCTAACTTCTCTGATGCCTGCAAGTTGTTCTTGTTTATTATGCCAAACAAAAAGTGTTTAAGTGAAATACAACTTTTTAATGACGCGCCAAACAAGCTGAAAAGTAGTAGAATTTGACCTAAGTGACCTGAAAGCACCTTTCTGAGGTGAGTGTGAGCTTTAAAGTGGGCACGCAGAAAGGTGCGCCCTGTGCTTTAGGACCCTTAAAGTGAGGAGGAGGAGGGTGACCTGCCCTAATGTCGTTGTGTGTGGAGAGCTCCTCCACTCCATGAAGAGGGACTGGAATTAATTGAAACTTCCTCAATTGGGCGGAAAAAAAAAAGTGACTTTCTTTTGTGGCTGCGAGAGCGTTTGAAAATGTTTGTGTTCGATTCCCAAAGCCGCCGTCTCTGCTCGCCTCTCGGCGGCGCTACCGGGGAATCCTCTGTTACGCAACTCAACTTTCCAGGTCAGCGAGGCCCCGGCGGTGTTGGTTTAGGTAACGGCGCCGGTCAAAGGGTGACCTCTGCCCCTCCCCTCGCCGCCTGAATGGAAACCCCGTCCGGCGCGGGGGTCATCCGCTATTTCCCTAATCAGGTCGGCCGCTATCGCTAATCTATTAGCCGGCGGCCGGAGTCACATTCAGCCTCTTTTTGTCCGCCCCCGCCGAGGCTCCGACCGCTCCTCTCAAACCCAACTTCTGAGTCATGGCGGGGGGAATTGTTGGTAATGGCGGCCTTTGTGGCGGCATAAAGGGGAGGTTTGACCCCTCCGCCCGCCCCCTCGGCATCCCCCCTTTTCTTCCAGGGGGCGCTGAATGCGGGGCGGCTGTGGAGGATTCAACAAGTGACACAAAGACGCCACCACGTGACTCATGTGTGTCTTAGCCTCGTCATTCTTGTGGCGGAATAGCAAGTAGGCTCATTCAGCGGAGGCGGCGGCGGCGGAGGAGGAGCCTCATCGCCCTGCACAGGGGAAAAAAAAACAACTTTTAGCGTTCCGGAACATCATTTTTGTTCCCTAAACTGAGCGCCGAGTGGCAGTTGTGACGGCGGAGATGTTTCCTGTGTGATGTGCTGCTGTGTTTAATGTCAGCGGCGGCTTTGGCAAAGCTAACAATAACCTGGCTTAGCGCATGTGTACTTAGCTAATGGAAAGTTCCTCCCTGGACACCCCCCCCCCCCCCCCCCCCTCGCACCCCCCACCTCTGTCCCCGTCCCCCGGCCTCCCACAATGGCCGCCGTCGCCAAGGGATTCACCACTGACATGCTGCGTGCATGCTATGCTAAGCTAATGCGGCACATGTCATCCACCAATCAGACCTTTTCATCCCCCCCCTGATTGGGGGGCCAAATATGGAGTGGTAGGGGGCAATGTAGAAAAACTCACTTTGTCAGCTTGTAGGCCGGCTAAACCCGCTTTGTTAGCATAACGTGTAATTATCACCTGTGGTGGGTGATGGAAGCAGGCGGGATGGGTTGAAAAAAACACTTTTTACACTGCACACCATTGATTGATTGATTGATTGATTGATCGAAACTTGTATTAGTAGATTGCACAGTACAGTACATATTCCGTACAATTGACCACTAAATGGTAACACCGGAATATGTTTTTCAACTCGGGGTCCACGTTAATCAATTCATGGTAAGTGAGCAAACTCGTCCAAAAGATGGCGCCATAGCACAAACAATAACACACAATTTCAGTGTCTCTGCTTGTTTTTTTGTTTTATTTAAAAACTGTTTGCATTTTGGCCGTCGGCAAAGAAAAATCCATAAGTTGGCCGCGCCGTTTTATAAGCTGCAGGGTTCAAAGTGTCGGGAACAAAAAATAGAGGCTGATAGTCTGGACTAAACGGTGTATCGTGCATCCCGAGCTACGACATAATACTTTGTACGTAATTTGCAAGTTGGCAAGTCAGAATTGTTTTAGTTATATTGTAAAACTTAAGTGATGAATGAAGAATCCGTACGAGTAGAATCGCTATGGAACGACTAGAACAGTGGTTCTCAAATGGGGGTACGCGTACCCCTGGGGGTACTTGAAAGTATGACAAGGGGTACGTGAGATTTTTTTAAAATGTCTGTCAAAAAGAACTGTGAAAAGAAATGCAACAATGCAATATTCAGTGTTGACAGCTACATTTTTTGTGGACATGTTCCATAAATATTGAAGAAATGTTTAGAATTAAGTTCATGAATCCAGAAGGATCTCTATTACAATCCCCAAAGAGGGCACTTTAAGTTGATGATTACTTTGATGTGTAGAAATCTTTATTTATAATTGAATCACTTGTTTATTTTTCAACAAGTTTTTAGTTAATTTTATATCTTTTTTTCCAAATAGTTCAAGAAAGACCACAACAAATGAGCAATATTTTTGCACTGTTATAAAATGTAATAAATCAGAAACTGATGACATAGTGCTGTATTTTACTTCTTTATCTCTTTTTTTCAACCAAAAATGCTTTGCTCTGATTAGGGGGTACTTGAATTAAAAAAATTTCACAAGGGGTACATCACTGAAAAAAGGTTGAGAACCACTAGGCTAGAAGACGGAATGACACCTATACTTCCGGTTCAAAGCACTAAAATAGGACACTTTAAGTCGGAGTCCACGTTAATCAATTCAACCTGAGTGTTTTGCCCTCAAGTGACACATATCTGATTTTTTTTTGCTCCAAAAAGCTTCAAATCTGATGTTTTTGACTCAGATTCAGACCACATCAGGAAGTAGTTTGAGTTTAATCGGAATCGATCTTTTTCAAACGCGACTACGGTGTGAACGGCATACCGTATTTTTCCGACTATAAGTCGCAGTTTTTTTCATAGTTTGGCCGGGGGTGCGACTTATACTCAGGAGCGACTTATGTGTGAAATTATTAACACATTACCGTAAAATATCCAATAATATTATTTAGCTCATTCACGTAAGAGACTAGACGTATAAGATTTCATGGGATTTAGCGATTAGGAGTGACAGATTGTTTGGTAAATGTATAGCATGTTCTATATGTTATAGTTATTTGAATGACTCTTACCATAATATGTTACCTTAACATACCAGGCACGTTCTCAGTTGGTTATTTATGCCTCATATAACGTACACTTATTCAGCCTGTTGTTCACTATTCTTTATTTATTTTAAATTGCCTTTCAAATGTCTATTCTTGGTGTTGGGTTTTATCAAATAAATTTCCCCCAAAAATGCGACTTATACTCCAGTGCGACTTATATATGTTTTTTCCCTTCTTTGTTATGCATTTTCGGACAGTGCGATTTATACTCCGAAAAATACGGTACTTGCCAACCTTGAGACCTCCAAATTCGGGAGATGGGGGGGGGGGGGGTGTATATTGTAGCGTCCCGGAAGAGTTAGTGCTGCAAGGGGTTCTGGGTATTTGTTCTGTTGTGTTTATGTTGTGTTACGGTGCGGATGTTCTCCCGAAATGTGTTTGTCATTCTTGTTTGGCGTGGGTTCACAGTGTGGCGCATATTTGTAACAGTGTTAAAGTTGTTTATACCTCCACCCTCAGTGTGACCTGTATGGCTGTTGATCAAGTATGACTTGCATTCACTTGTGTGTGTGTAAAAGCCGCATATATTATGTGACTGTTTGTATGGAGGAAAAAGCGGACGTGACGACAGGTTGTAGAGGACGCTAAAGGCATTGCCTTTAAGGCACGCCCCCAATATTGTTGTCCGGGTGGAAATCGGGAGAAATTCTGGAGAATGGTTGCCCCGGGAGATTTTCGGGAGGGGCACTGAAATTCGTGAGTCTCCCGGGAAAATCGGGGGGTTTGGCAAGTATGGTGAACGGAAATGCGACCCGAATGCGACTTTCTCGCCAGCTTTGGGCGAGATCTGTCGTTGGTGTGGGCGTGGAAAGTGGAAATGGATACTTCATCACGACATCCGTTTCTTCTGAGTGTAGTCTTGGTGCAAGACTGGTCTATTTTTCGGAGTATAAGTCGCACCGGCTGAAAATGCATAATAAAGAAGGGAAAAAACATATATAAGTCGCGCTGGAGTATAAGTCGCATTTTTTGGGGAAATTTATTTGATAAAAGCCAACACCAAGAATAGACTTTTGAAAGGCAACTTAAAATAAATAAAGAATAGTGAACAACAGGCTGAATAAGTGTACGTTATATGAGGCATAAATAACCAACTGGTATGTTAAGGTAACATCTTATGGTAAGAGTCATTCAAATAACTATAACATATAGAACATGCTATACGTTTACCAAACAATCTGTCACTCCTAATCGCTAAATCCCATGAAATCTTATACGTCTAGTCTCTTACGTGAATGAGATCAATAATATTATTTGATATTTTACGCTAATGTGTTAATAATTTCACACGTAAGTCGCACCCCCGACCAAACTATGAAAAAAACTGTGACTTATAGTCCGAAAAATACGGTAATACAAAACCCCAAAACCAGTGAAGTTGTGTAAATGGTGAATAAAAACAGAATACAATGATTTGCTAATCCTTTTCAACTTATATTCAATTGAATAGACTGCAAAGACAAGATACTTAACGTTCAAACTGGAAAACTTTATTTTTTGCAAATATTAGCTCATTTGGAATTTGATGCCAGCAACATGTTTAAAAAAAGCTGGCACAAGTGGCAAAAAAGACTGAGAAAGTTGAGGAATGCTCTTCAAACGCTTATTTGGAACATCCCACAGGTGAACAGGCTAATTGGGAACAGGTGGGGGCCATGATTGGATATATATCCAAGCAACGTTATCATGGACGCCCCTGCTTATTTCAGCAAGACAAAGCCAAGCCACGTTTTACATCAACGTGGCTTCATAGTAAAAGAGTGCGGGTACTAGACTGGCCTGCCTGCAGTCCAGACCTGTCTCCCATTGAAAATGTGTTTGGCATTATGAAGCCTAAAATAGCACAACAGAGACCTTGGACTGTTGAACAACTTAAGCTGTACATCAAGCAAGAATGGGAAAGAATTCCACCAGAAAAGCTTCAAAAATGTGTCTCCTCAGTTCCCAAATGTTTACTGAGTGTTGTTAAAAGGAAAGGCCATGTAACACAGTGGTAAAAATGGGCCTGTGCCAACTTTTTTGCAATGTGTTGCTGCCATTAAATTCTAAGTTAATGATTATTTGCAAAAAAAAATCAAGTTTCTCATTTCGAACATGAAATATCTTGTCTTTGCAGTCTATTCAATTGAATATAAGTTGAAAAGGATTTGCAAATCATTGTATTCTGTTTTTATTTACCATTTATACAACATGTCAACTTCACTGGTTTTGGGTTTTGTATATGAAAATATGTATTGTAATTTAAAAAAAAACTGCAATTGTTGAAGGACCGTAATTGACGATGTGGCATATTTTCTTACGTGTTACGTTATAAGTTGTTTACGTAAGTGAGTTAAAAAATAAAGCTAACATTGATGTGTGTGCCTCCTCTACTTAAAAGCCATAAAAATATTAGAACCCTCCCCAACATATTCTACTATATATATTTATTCATACATTATATTACCTTTATTTATTTTCACATAAAAAACACTCATTTTTAAAGTGTGGCGACTTTTATTTTATTTTGTAGTAGTAGCGACTTCCTTTGTTTTCACTTTGACGTCGGGGCCAAACTGGGGCCACATTGGGGCCCTTGCGCGTTCATACTGAAGTCTGATAAAGATCTCATTTTACTTGTAATCTAAACAGTCAACTGGAAATAATCCGATTTTGAAAAATCTGATTCGGGCCACTTTGGCCTGCAAAGTACACGTAGTCAAATTTTAGGCCACAACCTATAGGGGGTGCAACACGTAACATTTCCATCAGTGGTTCTGAACCACCCTAGGGGCCCGCCAAAAAACGATTTACTAGCTGTGGGCCTTGTACTCGCTTGTAATACACTTTTCCACCACTTGTGGCAGTAATGACAACATCAAACAGAAGAAGTCTGGAGTTAGTCATAGAGACGTTTCTTAAGCGCAAAAAATATGACCAAAGTGGTGAAACTGTATTTTAATTTCCACTTCAATTTTCTTGATTTAATAAACAAATAATTAGCAATATTTTTTTATTTACTTAGCTCAACGTACTTGTATTTACAAAAAACATTTATCAGTTAGTTGAGTCCTTTTCTAATTTTTTCTAATCAGCCTGACCTAAGCCTAACGCTTATGTGGTAAATAAATAATAATCTTTGTGATTAACACATGCTTTCATGTCAGTTGACAAGGTTGATGTAAATATTTAATATGATTAAAATCAAAAGTAAGATTACTAATTCAGTTTTAATATTTAAGTGGGCCCGGGGCCCCTGTGTAGTGGAAAATTGGGCCCCGATGTCAAAAATGTTAAGAACAATGCTTTACATATTATTGTATTATAAAATGGGTAACACTTTAGTATGGGGAACATATTATAAATAACAAATACTTAATTTAGAGTTATTTGGTTAGGGTTAGGGTTAAATGGTAAATGGGTTACACTTGTATAGCGCTTTTCTACCTTCAAGGTACTCAAAGCGCTTTGACAGTATTTCCACATTCACCCATTCACACACACATTCACACACTGATGGCGGGAGCTGACATGCAAGGCGCTAACCACGACCCATCAGGAGCAAGGGTGAAGTGTCTTGCTCAAGGACACAACGGACGTGACTAGGTTGGTAGAAGCTGGGGATCGAACCAGGAACCCTCAGGTTGCTGGCACGGCCACTCTCCCAACTGCGCCACGCCGGGTTAGAGGGTTGGGGTTTGGGTAGGGTTAGGGTTAAGCATAAATAAAGAGTTGGTTAGGGTTAAGCATAAATAAAGAGTTGGTTGGGGTTTGGGTTAGGGTTGGGGTTAGGTTTGGGGTTCGAGGGTTAGGGTTCGAGGGTTAAGGGTTGGGGTTCGAGGTTTAGGGTTTGAGGGTTAGAGTTAGTTAGAAGGTTAGGGTTAGAGGGTTAGGGTTGGGGTTAGGGTTAAGCATAAATAAAGAGTTGGTTAGGGTTGGGTTTAGGTTTGGGGTTCGAGGGTTAGGGTTAGAGGGTTAGGATTAGAGGGTTAGGGTTATAATAAGGCCTTGCAGAATAAGGCATTAATAAGTACTTAATGACTAAGAGCCAATATGTTACTAATTTTCATGTTAATAAGCAACTACTTAATGGTGAATATGTTCCCCATACTAAAGTGTTACCATAAAATGTTAAAGCCTTTGATAAATAAACTGATATACTTTGTTTATTTGTCATCATAGTTTTAGTGGGGGCCACAGTTTGACCCTGGAACAGATGATTTCCAGCTCCTGTGGGAAATCGGAAGAGGTTTTCCAAAAAAAAACTTTGGATGCTCGTTCTCTTGCCTCTGGTAGGGCAGTGCATTATGGGAAGTGAAAAGGTCCAAACATGGTATGAAGGGACAAACCGGAGCAGCAAAGCATTGTGGGGGATGTAGTCTGAGGCCGTCACATACTGTATGGACACATCTGTGTGTGCGGTGGATTATGTATTTTTACTCCTGTGCCTCTAAGTACATGCTCATAAGATTATTCCTGCACCCCCGCCGCCTGTAAATAAATAAAGGACAAAAAAAGGAGATTCCAGCACCTCAGGGAAGGGGGGGAATGGGGGCGGGGGGGCTAATCCCAACAACCTCAGCCGTCCTATCTTTTATTATTGCAAATCAATTGGAGAGGCAACATTTATTGCATGAGCGCTTGTCGGAAAGACACCACCCCCCCACCCCCCACCCCCCCCACCCCCCACACTCCCCCACTCACAAACAAGGAGCACTGGATCGGAATGCTTTCGCCGACTCGGAATTTCCAGCAAGCTTTTCATGGCGAATTAGACTCGAAGGAAAGTGAGAGAAATGATGATAATAAACTGGGGGGAAAAAAAGAAATGGGGAGTGGGGGGGAAGGAAAATACACGCAAGGATTGGGGGGGGGGGGGGGGGGGGTGTAGGTGTGTGTGTGTGTGTGTGTCGGTAGGGAAACTCTTGGCGGCGGATTTAAGAAGTTAACTCGGCAGAACCGAACCTGGGAAATTGAATGTTCCTGACAATTAAGTGTTTTGAGATCCAACCTGCACAAAATAAGTCGACTGTGTCACTTTGTGTGCGGCTCTCTTTCTATTCATCATTCTGTGTGTCCTACTAAAAGTGGGGCTCCATCTACACTGCAAAAAGTCAGTGTTCAAAAACAAGAAAAAAAATGAAATAAAGAAAATGAGGGGTATTTTATTTGAACTATGCAAAATTATCTGCCAATAGAACAAGAAAATTCGGCTTGTCAAGACTTTCCAAAACAAATAAAATTAGCTAAGCTCAATGAACCCAAAAATACCTTCAAATAAGTATATTCTCACGAATAACAAGTGCACTTTTCTTGGTAGAAAAAAAAGAGACCTTTTTGCTCAATATGTTGAAAAATATTCTTAAATTTAGTAAATGCTAGTGCCATTATCTTGACATAATGATATGCGCTCGGCATCATGATTTTTTTTTTCATGCTTGAAGTAAGAAATGATTACTTTAAAGGCCTACTGAAAGCCACTACTACCGACCACACAGTCAGATAGTTTATACATCAATGATGACATCTTAACATTGCAACACATGCCAATACGGCCGGGTTAGATTAGTAATGTGCAATCTTAAATTTCCCGCGAAATATTCTGCTGAAAACGTCTCGGTATGATGACGTTTGCGCGTGACGTCACGGATTGTAGCGGACATTTTGGGACACCATTGGGGCCAGCTACTAAGTCGTCTGTTTTCATCGCAAAATTCCACAGTATTCCGGACATCTGTGTTGGTGAATCTTTTGCAATTTGTTCAATGAACAATGAAGACCGCAAAGAAGAAAGCTGTAGGTGGGAAGCGGTGTATTAGCGGCAGGCTGCAGCAACACAAACACGTAGCGGCTACGTCGTAGCCGGTGTTTCATTGTTTACCTTCCCGAAATATGACAGTCAAGCTTTACCATTGGCCTGTGGGGAACTGGGACAACAGAGACTCTTACCAGGAGGACTTTGAGTTGGATATGCGGTACCGTGAGTACGCAGCTGCGGCTTCCAAACATTTGATCGCTTGCCCGTACGTGCGTGCCGCTGTGTGCATGTCACGTACGTAACTTTGGGGAAATATATGTGCTGTATGAACTTTGCGGAGGTGAACGGTACTTTGGGCTGTGGGATTGAGTGTGTTGTGCGGGTGTTTGAGTTGTATTGGCGGGTTATATGGACGGGGAGGGGGGAGGTGTTTGTTATGCGGGATTAATTTGTGGCATATTAAATATAAGCCTGGTTGTGTTGTGGCTAATAGAGTATATATATGTCTTGTGTTTATTTACTGTTTTAGTCATTCCCAGCTGAATATCAGGTCCCACCCGCCTCTCACAGCATCTTCCCTATCTGAATCGCTTCCACTGCCCTCTAGTTCTTCACTCTCACTTTCCTCATCCACGAATCTTTCATCCTCGCTCAAATTAATGGGGTAATCGTCGTTTTCTCGGTCCGAATCGCTCTCGCTGCTGGTGGCCATGATTGTAAACAATGTGCAGATGTGAGGCGCTCCACAACCTGTGACGTCACGCTACTTCCGGTACAGGCAAGGCTTTTTTTTATCAGCGACCAAAAGTTGCGAACTTTATCGTCAATGTTCTCTACTAAATCCTTTCAGCAAAAATATGGCAATATCGCGAAATGATCAAGTATGACACATAGAATGGACCTGCTATCCCCGTTTAAATAAGAAAATCTCATTTCAGTAGGCCTTTAAAAAGTACTTTTATACTTGTGAGTGTTAATGACACAGCTTTGCAACACTTGATATTCTAGTTTCAAGCATGTTTTACTCAATATAGGTCATCAAATCTCAGCTACAAGCTGTAATATCATACTGACATCATTTAGGACCAAAACCCTTAAAACAAGTAAAACACTCTAACAGAAAATCTGCTTAGTGAGAAGAATTATCTTATCAGACAGAAAATAAGCAAATATCACCCTTATTTCAGATATTTAATCTTACTTAGATTTCAGTTTTTGCAGTGTATTGGTACTGCCAATAATCATTTAGTGAAATGTTCAAACACAGTGTTACTGTTCAAACCAGGTGTTGTGTTACAGTGGCCACAACTATTCAGGAGACGGTTTTTGATGAAGACTTGGGCCTTAATTTTGGTCATTAGGGTGGCACTTGGAGTGCCACGTGTTTTCCAAGGTGGCACTTGGTGGGGGGGAAGTCTGAGAGCCACTGGTCTAGGCTATGTTTTGATGATGGTATGTGTGTTTGTGTAAGGTGTGTGTTGGTGTAAGGTGTGTGATTTTTGTCAAACAGGACTTGCCTGGTGTGTTGTTTGTAGTACTGTTGTCTTGTGTTGGCCAGTGTGTGTGTGTGTGTGTGTGTGTGTTCTTGTATTTTTACACTTCTTGAGACATCAACAAGGAAAAGTAGCTTCCATATGAGGAGGTGTGGACAAGTTAGGACATAAATCATGGTCCCAATACGGAAAACCATTGCATCTAATAGAGAATGTCTCATTTGTACCCCTGGTGGTGACATCTATCAGAATTAGGGTGGTCCCAAAAAGGAGGGATTTTTTTTTCAAATTGACTGTTTCGGTTTTAAAAGTGCTCCCCCTCTGGTCAACATATGTAATAACAAGTGTGTGTGAGAAATTGAAATGTGCCAAAATCAATAAAAAAAATAAAATTGATATGTATAAAGAGACATACTGTAATAACTTGAATTCATGAATATTAAAAACCAATTACAAACGAAAAATCAAAAAATAAACTTTTTTTCACAATGTGTCGACTTTTTTGTTATAAAACTGGGAACAATTTCTCATGTTCTTTCTGTTTCTGCAGTATTACAATAGTTCCTTACTTTATGTAAAACTATTACTTTTTAATGCAAAATGGTGACATTTGTCACATAAAATTCAGACTTTTTACAATATTGCCAATTTTTTTGTTTTCATTTTTCTTGTAAAATAGTGACATTTTATGAGTAAAATTATGACATTTTTCATAATTTTGCCAAGTAAAATTCAGATTATTATTACAATGCCAACATTTTAAAGTTTTCTTATAAAATTCACTCTTTTCATAAAATTGCCAACATTTTAAGCTTTTCTTGTAAAATTACGACAGTTATTGAGTAAGATTCCAACTTTTATCGTGATATTGCACAAATGTTCAGTTTTCCTTGTCAAATTTTGACTTGCGTTGAGTAAAATTACGACTTTTATTATAATACTGCCAAAATTCAAAGTTTTTCTGGTGAAATTGTGACCTTTTTCTTGTAAAATTCCAATTCATTTTTCACACCGTTTTTTTTTTTTTTATATTTCCATAATATGTATATGTTATTATTGTTGTAAATACAAATATTTATATATCTAGTAAGGGTGGTCCTAAAGAGATAGATGGATAGATAGATAGATAGATAGTACTTGGTAGGCATTTTAGGCCTCAAGAAGGTAACAAATACAAGAGTGTGTATGTGTGTGTGCATTAATTGCACGTTAGATCAGCGCTTGCGTCTTATAAAGGGCGGCCTGTGATTATAAATAACCCCCCCTCCCCTGCCTCCTCCTCTCTCACTCGTCCCCACAGAGATGCCATCTACCCCCTCCGCCTCCCTCGACTCGGCTCCGCCCCCTTCCCCATGGGGCCAGGGCGGCCACCTCCCAACAGGCACCGCGCTCTTTTGTTCAATTACAGCTAATGCACAAGTTAGCCACTCCCCCCTCCCCACCCCGCCCCCCTTCCTCCACACATTCCATTTTCTAATTATTTTTTTCAAGTGTTGCACAATTAAAACACAAAAAAAGGACATGCCAGCAGAGTGGAACCCTCCGTTACTAAATGTATGTGCATTAATTCCAGGGTCAAACTGTCGTCATAATAACACCTTTAATAACTGTCAGTTTAAAACCATCTCACAATAGTAAAATTACCGTATTTTCCTAACTATAGAGTGCACCGGGATATAAGCCGCACCCATTAAATTTGAGAAAAATAATTTTCCCCGTATATTTTCTGTAAGCCGCAGATATATACGTTGCAAAATTAGTTATTTACACAGAAATATTCTGTAAATATTTATTTACATACATTAATTGTTTCCAAACGCTGCCTGTAACACGGCAGTAAAATGGCTCATCAAACAAAACAGAAGTCATCGTCATGGACCCACTTGCTGCGGAAGCTAGCTCTCCAAAAAGTTAAAGTTGAAGTCCCAACGATAGTCTCACACACACACTAGGTGTGGTGAAAGTATCCTCTGCATTTGACCCATCCCAATGAGGTGAGGGGAGCAGTGAGCAGCAGCGGTCGGGAATCATTTTTGGTGATTTAACCCCCAATTCCAACCCTTGATGCTGAGTGCCAAGCAGGGAGGTAATGAGTCCCATTTTCATAGTCTATGGTATGACTCGGCCCGGGGTTTGAACTCACGACCTTCCAGTCTCAGGGCGGACACTCTAACCACAAGGTTGATGTGACGGTGACGTGTTGGCGAATTTACGGAACTGAAACAACACAAAAAGAATGCCATTGTAAGTTAATAATACTAACACTTGTAACATTGACTCGTAACACAGACACTCATAAACGTGTTAGCATATTAGCTCATGCTAACGACAATAGCATCATTCAAATACGGTAGCACGTACAAATGTGCATAAAACACATGGGACGGTTCAGTAAGTAAGAATTGTTGTAGTTATATTGTAAAACTTACAAATGTTGCTTAGAGTGATGAATGAAGAAGCCACACGAGTAGAAACGCTATGGACAATTAGACTGAACGGCACTTTTTATTTTTGGTTGAAAGCACTAAATGGAAGGACACTGCAGCATCTGCAGTAAGCGAACTCGTCCAAAAGATGGCGCCATAGCACAACCAATGAAACACCTTTTCAGTGTATTGGTCTGTTTTTTTTGTTTTTTTTAACTCTTTGTATTATGGCTGTCAGTAAAGAAAAACCCATAAATTAGCTGCACCGTTTTATAAACCGCGGAGTTCAAAATGTAGGGAAAAAAAAGTAGAGACTTATAGTCCGTAATTGACGGTACTTGATCTATGCACCAGGTCCTGTTTAATAGGACAAAATAAAACAAAAAACTAAATATTTGGCCTTTTGATGACCGTAGTGAACACACAAGTGAGGTGGAAGACTACAAGTCGCCCGTCGTACGCGTGTGAAAGTTAAGGATAAAATCAAACTAAACCAAAATTACTCAACCTTGGACATTGTGTGACAGACGCGTAGCAAAAGTGTGAGGCTAGGAAGGCGAGCTAACAGCGAGGAAACTCCTAACATAGGTTCTTAAAGGCCTACTGAAATGATTTTTTTAAATTTAAACGGGGATAGCAGATCCATTCTATGTGTCATACTTGATCATTTCGCGATATTGCCATATTTTTGCTGAAAGGATTTAGTAGAGAACATCGACGATAAAGTTCGCAACTTTTGGTCGCTGATAAAAAAAAGCCTTGCCTGTACCGGAAGTAGCGTGACGTCACAGGTTGAAAGGCTCCTCACATTTCCCCATTGTTTACACCAGCAGCGAAAGCGATTCGGACCGAGAAAGCGACGATTACCCCATTAATTTGAGCGAGGATGAAAGATTTGTGGATGAGGAACATGAGAATGAAGGACTAGAGTGCAGTGCAGGACGCATCTTTTTTCGCCCTGACCGTAACTTAGGTACAAGCTGGCTCATTGGATTCCACACTCTCTCCTTTTTCTATTGTGGATCACGGATTTGTATTTTAAACCACCTGGGATACTATATCCTCTTGAAAATGAGAGTCGAGAACGCGAAATGGACATTCACAGTGACTTTTATCTCCACGACAATACATCGGTGAAGCACTTTAGCTACGGAGCTAATGTGATAGCATCGGGCTTAACTGCATATAGAAACAAAACTGACTGGAAGGATAGACAGAAGATCAACAATACTATTAAACCATGGACATGTAACTACACGGTTAATGCTTTCCAGCCTGGCGAAGCTTAACAATGCTGTTGCTAACGACGCCATTGAAGCTAACTTAGCAACGGGACCTCACAGAGCTATGCTAAAATATTAGCTATCCACCTACGCCAGCCCTCATCTGCTCATCAACACCCGTGCTCACCTGCGTTCCAGCGATCGACGGCGCGACGAAGGACTTCACCCGATAATCGATACGGTCGGCGGCTAGCGTCGGATAGCGCGTCTGCTATCCAACTCAAAGTCCTCCTGGTTGTGTTGCTGCAGCCAGCCGCTAATACACCGATCCCACCTACAGCTTTCTTCTTTGCAGTCTCCATTGTTCATTAAACAAATTGCAAAAGATTCACCAACACAGATGTCCAGAATACTGCGGAATTTTGCGATGAAAACAGAGCTTTTTTGTATTGGATACAATGTGTCCGAATACTTCCGTTTCAACCATTGACGTCACGCGCATACGTCATCATATCTAGACGTTTTCAACCGGAAGTGTGGCGGGGAATTTTAAATGTCACTTTATAAGTTAACCCGGCCGTATTGGCATGTGTTGCAATGTTAAGATTTCATCATTGATATATAAACTATCAGACTGCGTGGTCGGTAGTAGTGGCTTTCAGTAGGCCTTTAACAAGTGTAATAATAAGATGACTAAATAAAACTAAAATAAAATTACTCACGGTTAAATTACGTAAGTGACGAGAGGAAGGGTTTCTGAGCTTTTTGTTAATCGTGCTTATTAATATTTGTCACTGCTGTGTGAGTGTAATTATATTAACTCTTAAGGGACAAGTGGTAGAAGATGGATGGATGGATGAAATAAAAGTAAATTTGCAGTGGACACGTAAGACGGCGGCCAATACACTTATTTTCAAACTTTTTACATTCTTGTCGTACAAGTGTAAATCAAGTTGACTGTGGACTAAATAAAACTAAAATAAAATTACTCGTCATTAAATCACAAGCGGTGGAGGAGGAGCAAGCACATGATTAAAGAGAAGGCGGTTTCTTGTATTCTTTGAAAAACATTATGTTTCACTGCCGTGCAAGTGTAATAAATAATAGAATGAGTCTAAATAAAACTAAAATATAATTATTTACCCTGGAAGATGCATGACAAATACACTGTAAGAAGGTTTTTTACATTCTGAACAAGTGTAAAAACAAGATGAGTGCAGACTACCGTATTGTGCGGACTATAAGGCGCACTTAAAATCCTTTTTTTTTTTGGTCAAAACTTGACAGTGCGCCTAATGTACGGAATAATTCTGGTTTTGACCTCGAAGCAATTTTATTTGGTACATGGTGTAAGGCAGGGGTGTCCAAAGTGCGGCCCGGGGGCCATTTGCGGCCCACAGGTCATTATTTAATGGCCCCACGGCACATTTAAAAAAATACGATTGAAAAAAAAAAGAAAAACATAAAAAGTGGTATAAAAGAGCAAACAGGTGAAATGTAACAAGAGAATGTTGCCATGTTTACTCTAATAACACAAAGCTGCCATGCAGGCTGTTTCTTTCTTTAAAAAAAAAATAATGAATCAAAATCAATGTCATTATGAATTATTGACCTATTCAAGGCTCCATTTACGTCACATTAAATATTCCACTTTGAGATATTTTTGGGGGAAAATGTTGCATATTTTGTGTTTGCCTGATAAAAAACTGAGCTGTTTTTTTTTTTTTTTTTTAAAGAAGGGCCTAAAACGAACAAACAAAAAACATAATCAACAATAAAAGTTATAATTGACGGATAAATCTGAAGTTGATCTCGAGATTATTGTGTTAAAAGTAAACAGTCAAAAAAGGTATCATTTATTTCTTTAACACTTTAATGAGTAGGACCCTTTTGGATCCCCAATAATTTTTGTGTGATTGGTTTTTAAGTGTCATCGCTCAAAAAAAAAAAAAATTAATTAAAATCAATGGTGTTATGAGTTATTGTGAAGTGAAGTGAAGTATATTTATATAGCGCATTTATCTAGTGACTCAAAGCGCTTTTACATAGTGAAACCCAAAATCTAAGTTCCATTTAAAGCAGTGTGGGTGGCACTGGGAGCAGGTGGGTAAAGTGTCTTGCCCAAGGACACAACAGCAGTGACTAGGATGGCAGAAGCGGGGATCGAACCTGGAACCCTCAAGTTGCTGGCACGGCCACTCTACCAACCGAGCTATACCGCCCCATATTGACCTTTTTAAGGCTCCAATTATTATCTAATCTCAAATATACCACTTAAAAATTTTATTGGGTGAAAATATTGCATATTTCGTGTTTTTTCCATAAAAAAAATGGGTTTTTTTTGACAAAAAGAGCATACAACTGAAATCTTTAAAAACGTTATATTGACAGCTAGACCTAATGTTGATCTAGGGATGTAAAACTTGAATAACCAAATAAAGATTATAATACTGAATTATTTTGACCAAAATCCTTTGGGGTCCCCGGGATCAAGCCTGAGTGGAGGCCTAAATGTGTATTTTTTATACATATATTGTATTGGTTTTTAAATAAAAAATATGAAAATGGCCCCCGCTTGCTTTGATTTTTCAGTGTGCGGCCCTCAGTGGAAAAAGTTTGGACACCCCTGGTGTAAGGATAAGTGTGACCAGTAGATGGCAGTCACACATAAGAGATACGTGGAGACTGCAATATGATGGCAATATGACTCAAGTAAACAACATCAACATGTTATATGTTCCATTGAAAATATAGACCATGGCGCTCAAAAATCCATCAACATGTTTTGGTACGACTTTGGTAAGCTATGAAGCCGCACCGCTTGAAGGATTGTACTGTGCTGCTAAAATAAAATGAATCACCAATCAATTCCAACAAATGGTGGGCGAGGAACAAGCACATAATTGAAGAGAGGAAATTTACTCACATTTATTTTATCGTGCTTGACTATATTAGGTGTAATATGCTAATTGTCATAACATCTGACTAAATGAAACTAAACTAAAATATCTCTCCCTTCGACGACGCATGACAAAGTCGAATAGACTTTTAGCGCACTTTCTATTCATTCTTAGCGGTCGTACAAATGTTGACCTGTTATTGTCACTTTAGCCATGTTGTACTGAGCAGCCATGACGGACACGGCGGTAAGTCGCCCGTTCTGTGGTAATCATCACATTTGTCTGCCTCCTTGCCATCCTGGGTACAGTTACGTGGTTTCTCTTCAAGTGTAGCCGCACGTACAAGTTGTCGTACGACTGAAGCGGCGTTTATCTTCAGAGGTTCTTCTGTATTGCTTCCATTCGCGCTGGCGTCGCTCCATACATCCCCCCCCCCCCCCCCCTATTTTTTTTAAAGCTGCACTTTTAAAGGAGTTAACCACTTGAGCGCCGAGCAGACCATGTGGTCGGGATTACAGACGCCACGCTGCCTGTTTATCTGCCCCATCGCCACCCCGAGTAAGGCATCCGCTGGCGCGTGCGGCCCTCGCTGCTCCTCGCCAAGCCTCCGAGCTTAATTTGGGAGAACAACAATTATATTGCGCATGTAAAGCGCGGGATTGGTAATTTCATAGCCCGGCGACATCAAGGAGCCTGCAGACAACAAGGCCCGGATGTGTTTGAGTCCCTGCGCCTACGTCACATGTGTCAAACTTAAGGACCGGGGGCCAAATCTGGCATAATTGTAAGGGGCCAAGAAATATAGTGAGTCAGTAAAGCATTGCATTTTTCTTAATACATTTATTTTTATTTTGACATAAACATTGCATGTATTTTGACTATAGTATTATCTGATTATGCGGCCAATGATGGCTCAGTGGCCTTGTGGTTAGAGTGTCCGCCCTGAGATCGGTAAGTCGTGAGTTCAAACCCCGGCCGAGTCATACCAAAGACTATAAAAATGGGAGCCATTACCTCCCTGCTTGGCACTCAGCATCAAGGGTTGGAATTGGGGGTTAAATCACCAAAAATGATTCCCGGGCGCGGCCGCCACTGCTGCTCACTGCTCCCCTCACCTCCCAGGGGGTGATCAAGGGTGATGGGTCTAATGCAGAGAATAAGTTTGCCATCATTGGTACTTTAACTTTAAACAAGATATTAACCTATTTATTACAAATAACATTACAACAATGTCACCCTGGTTCAAGAAGTTGTCAATTTTATATAAAAACATATAATAAATGCAAAGTCAATTGTGTCCAATGTTTCTTTTAAAAGTCAGATTAATTACCATTTTGAATTTGGAATAGCTACGATTCATCACAATTTTGAATTTGGATTAATCATCATTAACCTCAATTTTGAATTTGGAATAATCATCATTAATCACAATTTTAAATTGGCAATAATTAAGATTTATCACAACTTTAAATTGCGAATAAATATGATTAATCTCAATTTTGAATTGGAATTAATCATGGTTAATCACAATTTTGAATTGGTGGCTTCCTCCCACCTCCAAAGACATGCACCTGGGGATAGGTTGATTGGCAACACTAAATTGGCCCTAGTGTGTGAATGTGAGTGTGAATGTTGTCTGTCTATCTGTGTTGGCCATGCGATGAGGTGGCGACTTGTCCAGGGTGTACCCCGCCTTCCGCCCGAATGCAGCTGAGATAGGCTCCAGCACCCCCCGCGACTCCGAAAGGGACAAGCGGTAGAAGATGGATGGATGGATTAATCATAGCTAAACACAATTTTGAATTGGGATTAATCGTTTTTTTATCGCAATTTTGAATTGGGATTAATCATGGTTAATCACAATTTTGAATTAAGATTCATCATGGTCAATCACAATTTGGAAATTGGGTTTATTATTGTTAATCACAATTTCGAATTCGTATTAATCATGGTTAATTACAATTTTGAATTTGGATTAATCATGATTAATCACTAATTTGAATTGTATTAATCATGGTTAACCCAACATTTGAATTGGGATTAATCATGGTTAATCACAATTTTGAATTAGGATTTATTATGTTTAATCACAATTTCAAATTCGGATTAATCGTGGTTAATCCCAATTTTGAATTTGGATTAATCATGGTTAATCCCAATTTAGAATTTGGATTAATCATAGTTAATCCCAATTTTGAATTGGGATTAATAGTTTATTGTCACAATTTTTAATTGGTTTTAATCATTGTTAATCACAATTTTGAATTAAGATTCATCATGGTCAATCACAATTTGAAAAATAGGATTTATTATGGTTAATCACAATTTCGAATTCAGATTAATCATGGTTAATCACAATTTGACTTTGGATTAATCATGATTAATCACAAATTTGAATTGGGATTAATAATGGTTAATCCAACATTTGAATTGGGATTAATCATGGTTAATCCCAATTTTGAATTTGGATTAATTATGGTTAATCCCAATTTTGAATTTGGATTAATCATGGTTAATCCCAATTTTGAATTGGGATTAATTGTTTATTATCACAATTTTTAATTGGTTTTGATCATTGTTAATCCCAATTTTGAATTAAGATTCATAATGGTTAATCACAATTTGGAAATTGGATTTATTATTGTTAATCACAATTTCGGATTCGTATTCATCATGGTTAATCACAATTTTGAATTTGGATTAATGATGATTAATCACAAATTTGAATTGGGATTAATCATGGTTAATCACAATTTTGAATTAAGATTTATTATGGTTAATCACAATTTCAATTTTGGATTAATCATGGTTAATCCCAATTTTGAATTTGGATTCATTATGGTTAGTCACAATTTTGAATTGGGATTAATCATGGTTAATCCAACATTTGGATTAATCATGGTCAATCCCAATTTTTAATTTGGTTTAATCATGGTTAATCCCAATTTGTAATTTTGATTAATCATGGTTAATCCCAATTTTTAATTTGGTTTAATAATGGTTAATCCCAATTTGTAATTTTGATTAATCATGGTTAATCACAATTTTGAATTATAATTTAGTATGGTTAATCACAATTTAAAATGAGGATTAATCATGGTTAATCACAATTTTGA
>NC_084739.1:78885618-78890618 GCF_033978785.1 Entelurus aequoreus
ACTATGACCTATTAAAGGCTCAAATTAATTCACATCAAATATTCCACTCTGAAATTTTTTGGGGGGGTGAAATATTGCATATTTTGCCTTTTTGCCTTAAAAACAGTTTTCTTTGACAAAAAAGACATAAAACATACATTAAAAAAAAATAAAAACTTGACAGATATATCTTAAGTTCATTTATTTATAAAAAATTTAAAAAAAGTACCAATGTGTGTCACACACACACTAGGTGTGGTGAGATTATCCTCTGCATTCGACCCATCACCCTCACCCCCTTAAGTGTTGAAAGTAAAAAAATAAAAAATAATAAAATAAAATTTAAAAAAAAAAAATATATATACATATATATAGATATTGTATGACTTATTTTTAACACTTATGGGTGGGGCCCTTGTTTTGTTTTTTTGAATTGGAATTGCTCAAAAAATAATAATGACTTAAAATCAATGTTATGAATTATTGACCTATTTTTTAAGGCTCCAATTACTTCACATCAAATATTCCACTTAGACATTTTTTTTGAAGAGGGAAATATTGCATATTTTGTCTTTTCTCTATAAGGAAAAAAAGACATAAACAAACAAACACATTAAAAATAAAAACTCGACAGCTATATTTTAAGTTCATTTAGAGATGTAAGTGTTGAAAGTAAAAAGTAATGAATTAAAATCAATGTTATATATTATATACCTATTTATTAAGGCTCCAATTACGTCACATCAAATATTCCATTTTTTTTTGGATCAGGGGGGTTGTATATTTTGTGTTTTTGCCATAAAAACAAACTTTTATTGAACATGAAGGGCATAGAACATAACAAAAAAATTACAACTTTACATCTAAGTTGATTTAGCTATTTAAGCGTTGAAAAAAAAATATATATATATATAACTTAGTTTTAACGTTTTTATGCCTGAGACCCTTATGTGTTCCCCATACCAAACTTGATTGAAGCCCTAAAGGTAAAAATAAAATAATAATAATATATGTATGTATGTATGTATGTATTGGTTAAAACTATGAACAAATATCCAAATGGCCCCCTGTGTGCTTTTATTCTTCAGTATGTGACCCTCTGTGGTGAAAGTTTAGACCACCCTGATTTAAATCCACTTTTTAAAATGTGTTGCAAAGCACAACGTTTGCCTAATCACCGTTAACGACCCCGCTCCTCGCTTTGACAGACGTCCTGGAACAGAGACCACGACGACACGGCGTCCACACGCTCGGGGGGCACGCCGGGGCCGTCGAGCGGCGGCCACACGTCACACAGCGGCGACAACAGCAGTGAACAAGGTAAGACCCCGCCGTCTATTGCATCACACACACACACGCTCTTTGCCTTACATCACATCACACACACACACACACACACACACACACACACACACACACACACACACACACACACACACACACACACACACACACACACACACACACACACACACACACACACACACACACACACACACACACACACACACATAGTGATGGAAGGACAGGCGGGTTGCAGCATCTTTGCAAGAGTTGCTGCTAGAACTCTTCTGTTTGGCCCCAGCAGGTGTGATGATGATGTCATATCAGAGCTTCTTTTCCCCGCTTTGTTGCCAAACACCTGCTGGAGAGACGCCTGGTGTTTAAATTTAGCCCGCCGCCTTCTTGTCATTATGGGATGTCGTCCTGAGCGTGCGGTCAGTGTGTCGGACGTGCGGACGCAAAACAAAGGAGAGTGTTTGTGACTTGTGCTGCTCTTTCATCTTCCCCGAGCCGAGTGGAAATAATAATGTTGTTGTGGATATGATTACTCATCCCTTTGTAGGCGTGCTCATTTTCCCCACTTTAGACTCAATTCTGTGGAGAAGGAAGTTGAAATCTTGCAAATTATGAGTCATAAAGCGCCCGATTTTTGACTTATTGACACTCTAACACAGAGGTGTCAAAGTCGTTTTCACTGAGGGCCACATCGCCGTTATGTTTGGCCCCAGAGGGTCGCTTCTAACAGTGAATACTATTATTACACCATTTTTTTATGCATTTTATTAGTAGTAGTAAAAAAATATAAGTTGCAATAATTTCACCTCAAAATGTAGTGTATTTTACTGTAAATGGAAAAACAGTACTGCTGTTTTTATGGTACTTTTTTTTTTTTAAAAATAGGCAACTCAGGTGCCAGAAATTCACTGTAAAAATTTAAATTTGTTTTTTTACTGTAAATTAAAAAAAATGCAATTTTACAGGACAATTTCGGCACTTGGGCTGCCAGTTTTTTTTTTGTTTTTTTTACCGCAAATAAACAACTGTAGATTTTTCGGTGTATTACTGTAAATGCCAAAACGGCACCACAGTTTATTACAGCAAAAAAAAGTTGTTTTTTTTTCATTTAGAGAAAAATTCTGTAAAAACCACAGTAAATTTCACAATTTTACCATGAAATATATTGCTACTATTAAAATGCACCATTTGATGGATAACTTGCTTTGAAACCATTATTATTAGTATTTATTTCTATTTAGAAAATGGTTTGAATGTTTGATATCATTTTTGCATAATTAGACAATATTTAAGTTAACATAATTTGCGAAAACGGGGAGTACAAATATTGTTTTTCTCCCAAAATAGAAAGAAATAATATATTTAGTAAGAAAAGTTACAGTACTTTATTGATACATATTATTTTTCGGTGTATTACTGTAAATGCCAAAACAGCACCACAGTTTATTACAGTAAAAAAAGTACAGTTTTTTTTTTCATTTAGAGAAAAATGCTGTAAAAACCACAGTACATTTCACAGTTTTACCATGAAATCTATTGCTACTTTTAAATTGCACCATTCGATGGATAACTTGCTTTGAAATGACTATTTATTTCTATTTAGAAAATGGTTTGAATGTTTGATATCTTTTTTGCAAAATTAGACAATATTTAAGTTGACATAATTTGCGATTACAGGGAGTACAAATATTGTTTTTCTCCCAAAATAGAAAGAAATAATACATTTAGTAAGAAAAGTTACAGTACTTTATTGATACGTATTATTTTTCGGTGTATTACTGTAAATGCCAAAACGGCACTACGGTTTATTACCGTAAAAAAAGTATTTTTTTTTTCATTTACAAAAAAATGCTGTAAAAACCACAGTACATTTCACAGTTTTACCATGAAATCTATTACTACTTTTAAAATGCACCATTTGATGGATAACTTGCTTTGAAACCATTATTATTAGTATTTATTTCTATTTACAAAATGGTTTGAACGTTTGATATCATTTTTTCAAAATTAGACAATATTTAAGTTGACATAATTTGCGATTATAGGGAGTACAAATATTGTTTTTCTCCCAAAATAGAAAGAAATAATACATTTAGTAAGAAAAGTTACAGTACTTTATTGATACATATTATTTTTCGGTGTATTACTGTAAATGCCAAAACGGCACCACAGTTTATTACAGTAAAAAAAGTACAGGTTTTTTTTTTCATTTAGAGAAAAATGCTGTAAAAACCACAGTACATTTCACAGTTTTACCATGAAATCTATTGCTACTTTTAAAATGCACCATTTGATGGATAACTTGCTTTGAAACCATTATTATTACTATTTATTTCTATTTAGAAAATGGTTTGAATGTTTGATATAATTTTTTCAAAATTAGACAATATTTAAGTTGACATAATTTGCGATTACAGGGAGTACAAATATTGTTTTTCTCCCAAAATAGAAAGAAATAATACATTTAGTAATATAGTTACAGTACTTTATTGATACATATTATTTCCAGGCTTTCAAGGGGCCAAATAAAATGAAGTGGCGGGCCACATTTGGCCCCCGGGCCTTGAATTTGACACTTGTGCTCTAACACAACACTGCAGCGGTTCTCACTTTTTTCACCGAGTACCACCTCAGGAAAAAAAGCACCATAATGACTAACTTGAAAGTACAGTGGGCTTAAGTATTCATCAAAAACCAAGCAACGGTTTTATTTAACAGTTATATTTGCTATGTTTGGCCACCGTAACAGTACACACAATTTGAACAGTAACACTGTGTTTGAATACAGGGAAATAACTTGAATCAAGTGATTCTTTGGCGTACTAGTACCACTAAGCTGATTGTAGCCAATATTCCTGACTTCCTCATTTTGATTAAAAAAAAAAGCACAAATTAATTAATTTTTATTTTTAATTCTATTTTTTATTCTATTTTTTTTATTTTATTTTTTTTTATTAACGTTTTTGATCAATTTGAATGTATACCTATTTATGTATTTGTTTTTTTCAGTAGTTTAAATAAGGATTTATTTGTTTCCCTGTTTTCTGGTACAGACCAATAATCAATGTTAATAAAATTATTCTTTATGCAGAGGCGTACTTATAACCATTTAATAGACACATGATGCTATTTAGAGTCGAGGCAGAGGGGGTGTGGGCAAAATGTTTTCATAACGGATGATAATAGAGAAGCAGTGCTGTATTCCAAAGTAGGGAGACTATTTATTTTATGATTTCCTTTTTAACGTCCCACTCGCCTATAAAGACTTTATACGCTCTTAAAACGCTTCATCAAGTCTGTCTCATCCTAATAATGTTAGACTTGTGCAAACTAAAACATGTTACATTTTAGGCTTATTTACACTCATTTGCTGCAGAATCTATTAAATTTGCTTACTTAATGTGGTTCCCGACAAAATGATGAAATGCAAACTCCAAGCACAATAGTCAAAGTTTTTGTCATTGATACATCACAAGTAAGAATTGTATCTGTTTTCTAACGTATGCTAGTGTTTTATTGTGGATCACTTCCTGCTTTTCAAAACCAATAGCGATACCGATAATCCGTAATTTATTAGGTGTATTATATATATGGTTTGATGTGTTGATGCGTGACATTTTGTCCCTCCTTATGGAATGTTTGCAAAAGCTTTGGCTTCTTCCTGCTCCTTTTCTGACTTTTATTATCTTATGTTTTGCAGATGAAACTATTGTATTGGCGAT
>NC_084739.1:78895618-78898118 GCF_033978785.1 Entelurus aequoreus
CATTACTGCTAAATAGAAGTTTTCAGTAATGTCACAGAAGATGCAGGATTTGCTTGAACATTTAAGTGGTGAAACTTCCTATAAGACAGGGGTGTCCAAACTTTTTCCACTGAGGGCCGCACACGGAAAAATTCAAGCCTGCGGGGGCCATTTTGATATTTTTCATTTTCAAAACATAACAAAATATATGGATTTTGTTTGTTTTTTACCTTTAGGGCTCCCGGGGACCATAAAGGGTCTAAGTCATTAAAATGTTAAAAACAAATCAAATTATTATTATTTTTATTTATATAACGCTTACAGTAAATCTGTACAGTATATCAACTTCAGGTTGATATAAAGTTTAAAAAAAACAAAAAGGTTTTTATGCCTTTTCTGTCAAAGACAACTTAGTTTTTTATAATAAAACTGAAATATGCAGTATTTCCCCCACTGCCCAAAACATTCAGAAAGCAATGTGAAGTAATTAGAGCCTTAAAAACATCAATAATGCAAGACACCATTGATATTAATTCATTATTATTTTTGAGTAATCACAGTGAAAAGATAAATAAAATCCCATTAAATATATTTAGGATACAAAAGGTGCCCCACTCAGAAAGTGATACATTTTTATTAGTTGTTTTTTTTAACTTTCAACACTTAAGTTACGAGCTCAACTTCAGATATATCTGTCAATTTTACGTTTGTATTATTATTTTGTTTGTTTTATGCTCTTTTGTCAAAGAAAATGTTGATGTTTTTGTATGGCAACCACACAATATACGCAATATTTCCCACATAAAACATTTTAAAGTGAAATATTTGAAATAATTGGAGCCTTGAATTAGTCAATAATTCAATGTAATATTGATTTTTTTTTATTTTTTTTGGAGCAATGGCAAAAAAAGAAAAAAAAGATAGACAAAAGAAAAAAAACAGCCTGCATGGCAGCTTTGTGTCAACATTGCAACATTCCACTTTTTTTTAAATGTTTTTTTAATTTTTGCAATAGCATTTCCAGAATGTGTAGCGGGCCGGTAAACTATTAGCTGCGGGCCGCAAATGGCCCCCGGGCCGCACTTTGGACACCCCTGCTCTTAGAGGACAGCTGTAGTGCTGTATTCTGAGGATCATGTCATGTTTAATTTCAACTTTTTATTTTTTTAAATGGTCCTCAGTAGTCACGTACACATTTGTGTGAATTATGCAAAATGATTTAAATGTGGTCCCCATGAACCATTTTAACTCTTTTTTCCCCAGGGTCCCCAGTAAGAATGATCAGCACATTACTTCATCAATCCAGAGATTTAAAGACGTGTATGAGCTAACTGGGCAGTGGACATTTTACACCATTTTTTTATGCCTCCACAACCTGTAGAAAGGGTGGTCCCCACCAGTGATGATCAAAAACTTGGTCCCCATTCCAAATGATAACCAGTATGTGTGTGTGTGTGTGTGTCTGTGTGTGTGTGTGTGTGTGTGTGTGTGTGTGTGTGTGTGTGTGTCACTCTGTAATCCTGCCAAGTTAGTTATTATTTATCTGTTTAGCAGCCCCCCCCCCCCCCATCACCTGAACATTCCTCCTCTCTCTTTCATCCTCCCCATGTGGTCCCTCGTCTCCCACCCACTCTCCTGCGTCTCCTTCATTCCTCTCGTCGCCATTTACCCTTTTTTTTGTTGTTTTTTTTGCTTCCGCCCCCTCGCTCCACAGCGCCACCTTTGTTTATCGTCATCTCACCTCTTTGTTCCCCCTCAACTTTCACTCTTTCCTCTTCTTCCCTTCCTTCCTGTTGTTGTTCTCACTCTTGATTTCTCCTTCCACTCCTCCGCCTCTGATTGTGTTCTCGCTGACCTTTCCCTCGCCGTCTCGCTTCCCCGTCCCGATCTGTGCTCTTACCCCCCCCCCACCTTACCCTCCTTCATGCCTCAGTCCATCCTCCTCTTCCGCCAAGCAGCTCAGAGCTCCACTTTTTTTATGCCACGCTTTATCGGCAAGAGCTGGCACTGTATCGCAGTACCAAGTACCATTTCTCCTACCCGGTCCCTCTGGGTTCTAAGCGAGCGGCATCGTTGGTAAACAGGACGACCAAAACAAACGAGCTAACCTGAGCTTCCTGCACATGCTCTATTCGTTAGCTGAAGCTCGAAGACAGGGGTGTCAAACTCATTTTAGATCGGGCGGCCACATGGAGAAAAATCTACTCCCAAGTGGGCCGGACTGGTAAAATCACGGCACGATAACTTAAAAATAAAGACAACTTCAGATCTTTGTTCAAAAATCATAACAAGAACATTCTGAACATAATGTTGTTGTTTTTTTACACTTGCATTAATAGTATTCTATCTTTATTTGTCATTATTTATATTTTCTGAATAAATTATGTGATCATGTTCATCAGTCAACTCATTGGTGTTCATTTTCAATCTATCAAGATACATACATGGTAATTGGGATTTGTTATATATTGTATATATTATATACAAATATAATATAATATATCAGTATATATCATATACT
>NC_084739.1:78905618-78935618 GCF_033978785.1 Entelurus aequoreus
GGGTTCACAGTGCGCCGCATATTTGTAACAGTGTTAAAGTTGTTTATACGGCCACCCTCAGTGTGACCTGTATGGCTGTTGACCAAGTATGCATGGCATTCACTTGTGTGGGTCAAAAAAAGGGTTTGAAAAAGGAATTTTTTAGAACTTGGAAATATTATAGTTTGAATGTTCAGGATGAGTGGAATATGTTGAAGGTGGAATGGTTTGAATCGGTTAAAAATGTGGAAATGGTGGAAGATTGAAAAATGGCCAATTCATTTTGAATGGGAAAAATGTCCCTGAAATCTGGGAATTTTTGGAATTTGTCAAGGAAAAGCCCGCGATTCCCGAATAGGCTGAACAGTTTGGAACTTGGGAAAGTGTTGGTTGGGTGAGTGGAATGTGTTGATGTTGGAAAGGTTTAAATCGGATGAAAAATGTGCGAATTGTGGAACTTTGAAAAATGTCTCATTCATTTCAATGGGAATTTCATGGAAATTTCGGGAAAAGAAGGATTTTTTTTTGAAAATGCTAAAAGACTTGAATGTTCTGAATGAGTTGAAATGGTTAATGTTGGAATTTTTCAAAACGGTCGAGAAATGTTGAAGTAGTAACATTTTTAATTGTGAAATGGTATTATGGAATTTCGGGAAAACGGGGGAATTTTTCCAGTTCAAAATACAACTTTGTTTTTTTGTCCTGATTAAGAGGAATGTTTTGACGGCGGAAAGGTTGAAGTGGGTTGAAAAGTGTGGGAGGAGTAGTCGCCAGAAAAAAGGGTCAAAAAAAGGGTATGAAAAATAAGGAATTCCTGGAATTTTTTAGAACTTGGAAAAATTATAGTTTGAATGTTCAGGATGAATGGAATATGTTGAAGGTGGAATGGTTTGAATCGGTTAAAAATGTGGAAATGGTGGAAGATTGAAAAATGGCCAATTCATTTTGAATGGGAAACATGTCCCGGAAAACTTGGAATTCCGGGAATTTTTGGAATTTGTCAAGGAAAAGCCCGCGATTCCAGAATAGGCTGAACAGTTTGAAGTTGGAACAGTTTGAATGGGGTGAAAAATGAGGAAGGTTGAGTGCGCCAAAATCTGGAGAAAAAGAAGAAGAAATAGATGAATTTTGATGTACAAAAACCATATGTGTGAATGCTTTGGAGCAGCGTTTTTCTACCTTTTTTGAGCCAAGGCACATTTTTTGCGTTGAAAAAATGCGGAGGCACACCACCAGCAGAAATCATTTAAAAACTAAACTCAGTTGACAATAAAAAGTCGTTGTTGCAATTGTTGGATATGACTTTAAAGCATAACCAAGCATGCATCACTATAGCTCTTGTCTCAAAGTAGGTGTACTGTCACCACATGTCACATCACACCCTGACTTATTTGGACTTTTTTGCTGTTTTCCTGTGTGTAGTGTTTTAGTTATTATCTTGCGCTCCTATTTTGGTGGCTTTTTCTCTTTTTTTTTGGTGTTTTCCTGTCGCAGTTGCATGTCTTCCTTTGAGCGATATTTCCCGCATCTACTTTGTTTTAGCAATCAAGAATATTTCTGTTGTTTTTATCCTCCTTTGTGGGGACATTGTTGATCGTCATGTCGTGTTCAGATGTACGTTGTGGACGCCGTCTTTGCTCCACAGTAAGTCTTTGCTGTCGTCCAGCATTCTGTTTTTGTTTACTTTTGTAGCCAGTTCAGTTTTAGTTTCGTTCCGCATAGCCTTCCCTAAGCTTCAATGTCTTTTCTTAGGGGCACTCACCTTTTGTTTATTTTTGCTTTAAGCATTAGTTACCTTTTTACCTGCACCCTGCCTACCGCTGTTTCCGACATCTACAAAGCAATTAGCTCCCGTCTGCCACCTACTGATATGGAAGAGTATTACACGGTTACTCTGCCGAGCTCTAGACACTCAACAACAACAACACATCATTTGCAGACTATAATTACTGGTTTGCAAAACATATTTTTAACCAAAATAGGTGAAATTAGATCATCTCCCACGGACTGTGGTTGAAAAACAGTGCTTTGGAGCATTCACACAATAATAAGACAATGGAGTAGCAGTAAGTCAACCCTGCCTTTGAACCTAAAGTACATAAAGTACACAATTAAAAGTAAAAAAAAATACTCCAAACATGATGCCTTGATGGCTGAAGGAGGCAAACTTTGCCATCATGTTGCAGCTTAGACGTTGATTTATTTTGTTCTGAGCCGCAGTGTCAAACCTGCACCAGTTTGGCCTCATCGATCACGCTGCAATATTCCCGATCCATACCCTCTGACCTCTGCAACTACAACAAGGTCGCGCCACGGAGTAGCTCCGGCATCCTCATTGGCCCGACGAACAGCACGCCCGGGGAGGGGACGGGCTTTTTAAGGGGGCGGGGCTAACTGTGTCGGCGGCGCAATCGTCAGCCGGATGAAGCCGGTCCAATGAGTGAGCTCGGTGTGGCCTCTTGCAAGCGGCCAATTAATCGGTCCCATTGTCCAGCAGACTGGAAGAGAACTGTGTGTGTGTGCGTGTGTGTGTGTGTGTGTGCGTGTGTGTGTGTGTGTGTGTGTGTGTGTGTGTGTGTGTGTGTCCTCACTGCTTGAAACAAAGCGGTCACTTTAACGAGCTGGAAAAAAAGAACACAAACTTTCACTTTGTAATGTAAACGCTGAGGTTTATGACAGGAGAAGAAGATTTGCCTGGTAAAAAAGTAATTTTTCCTGTAGGTTTTAATGCAAATAAAAAAAAGATAGGTAGGTAGGTCTTTATTGTCATTGCACAAGTACAACGGAACTTTTGTTTTCAGCACAAACCCATTCAAGATGAGACAAACAAACAGTGTGCAGGGTTACAGAACAGGAACGCTGATGGGTCGCCACAAGGCGCTCCGTAAAAGATGGGGAAAAGGTAAACGCTGGGGGAGGATGAGTAAAAAAAATAGTTGGAGTAGGAAAAAACCTCCATAGCAAAGCACATATACATATTACAACATACATATCGAGACGGTGGTTGGCTGCAGCTCTTCAGGCACTGCCCAGCCTACCTACCTACTTACCTACCTACCTACAAAATAAATCTGTTAGAGGGTCAAATTGTGTCCATTTCAACACATTTTATTAATTGTACATGCTATGTTTTGTGTAAAGTGACAGGTCTTAAGTGTTCTCGTTGTTTGTTGACATCGCCATTATCGATTTTAAATCAGGGCTGTCCAAACTTTTTCCACAAATGAAGCATTGCAGGGGGCTATTTTGATATTTTTCGTTTTCAAAACTATCAGGGCTCCCCTCAATTTTGGTGGGTGTTAAATGTCCCGGGACCCAAAAGTCATAAATGGGTTAAAAATATCGCATATGTTATATATATTGTTTTACTTTTAAATATATGTAGACATGCCGTAATGTAAAAAAAAAGAAAACCCTGTTTTTTTTTATGGGTAAAACACAAAATATACAATATTTTTCCCAACATTTTTTAAAAAATTGAATATTTAATATGAATTAATTGCAGCCTTAAATAGGTTAGTAACTCATAAAAATATTGTTTTTTGAGCAATGATAGTAAAAAAAAATCACACTAAAGGACCCAAAAGTGTTAAAATTAAGTTATATATATATATATTTTTTTACTTTCAACACTTAAATCTCTAGATCATCTTCAGATCTATCCGTCGATTGTAAGTTGATATTAATTATTTGAGCGATGACAGTTGTGAAGTAAAGTTGTGTTCTCAATAAAGACCTATCTATCTATCTATCTATCTATCTATCTATCTATCTATCTATCTATCTATCTATCTATCTATCTATCTATCTATCTATCTATCTATCTATCTATCCATCTATCCATCTATCTATCTATCTATCTATCTGTCTATCTGTCTATCTGTCTATCTGTCTATCTGTCTATCTATCTATCTTACAATTGGTCTCGTTACATCGCACCTGTTTTTCTCTTTTATTCCATTTTTTATTTGTTTTAAATGGGCCCCAGGCCGTTAAAAAATTAGGTGGGGGCCGCACTTTGGACACTTCTGATCTAAATTGAACTGAGAAAATCAAAATGTGTGGGATCGTTATGATCTTATAGCGCCAAATAGGGAAATATTTGTTTTTCCCCTGTTTACTATGTGGCTCATCGACCTTTCTGAACAGCTATTTGTTTTAAAAAAACAAAACAAAAAAACACTATCAGTGCAGTGTCAATACAGCCAGTGAGTGTGCCAAACACTCATTGAGTTACCCGTCACGACTGCTCGCTTATCGGAGCACTCGTGAGGTTTTATGCAACTTTGCGTGTGTACAGTCCTTTAAAAAGAGAAAAACTATGTGATAACATTTGGCCGTTTAAGTGTTTAATGAATCTCTAAATAATACATCAGTCTCAGTGTTTCCCATGCATTCAGTTGTTTGTTTTGCAGACCGCCACAAATAAATTTGTTCTTCCTAGCTCACGCCTGGTCTGCCAGAAAATAAGAAGACACAGCAGGGGGATCGGAGCCATTCTATTTTTGGGGGTAACCATTTGATTTTAAAAGCAATACTTTTTTAATAGCATTGGGTGCAAGTTTCTATTATTAACTACATTCCTGCATAAAATAGACAAACAGCTCTGATAAATGTATATGTTACTTAAAATAAACTCGGTTTTGTTTAACAAAATTCTACCCAGACATTTAATCAAGTCAAATACAAATAAGGCAACAAGAGAAGTATCCAACACTTCTCTTCCCTTAAGTAAATCTGGACAATAAATATGATCATCTACGTCAACAATATGATTTGTCTGAGTGGCTGGACAGGACAGATTAAAAAAATAAAAATAAATAATACAATAAAATATATATAAAAAATAAAAAATATATTTATATGTACTGTGTTTATATATACTGTATATATATATAAAAAAATCTCCTGATGATTGAGGAAACCCCTCATGAAACAGGCCTGTAGAGATGTAGTCTTGTGATTTTTTTTCCACACATACATATACATATATATATATATATATATATATATATATATATATATATATATATATATATATATATATATATATATATATATATATATATATATATATATATATATATATATATATATATATATATATATATATATATAAAAATTTTTTGAAATATTTATATATTCAAAAAATATGTATGTTTTTTTTAATCGATTTTTGATTTGTTTTAATCGATTAATAACAGGACAGATTCAAACAAATAAAAATAAATAATATAATAAAATATATATAAAAAAGAAAAAATATATTTATATGTACTGTGTGTGTGTGTATGTATATATATATATATATATATATATATATATATATATATATATATATATATATATATATATATATATATAAATCACCAAAAATTATTCCCGGGCGCGGCTACGCTGCTGCCCACTGCTCCCCTCACCTCCCTGGGGGTGATCAAGGGGATGGGTCAAATGCAGACGACAAATTTCACCACACCTAGTGTGTGTGTGACAATCATTGGTACTTTAACTTTATATATATATATATATATATATATATATATATATATATATATATATTAAAAATATGTATGTTTTTTCATCGATTTTTGATTTGTTTTAATCGATTAATAACAGGACAGATTAAAAAAATAATAAATAAATAATATAATAAAATATATATAAAAAATAAATAATATATTTATATGTACTGTGTGTTTATGTATATATAAATAAAAAATATGTATAATTTTTTAATCGATTTTTGATTCGTTTTAATCGATTAATAACAGGAAAGATTAAAAAAATAAAAATAAATAATATAATAAAATATATATAAAAGCTCTGTCTGCTCCGTTTTGTTTGACCTTAAATAAAAAAATCACCAAGAAACCCATTTGTTTTGCTTTTTGCGTATAATTTTTTTCATAATTTAAAAGAATATTTTTAAACATGTAAACACATTTTTACGTACTATTTAAAAAATATTTTGAAACAATTAACTAATTTTTATTTAGTTGAAAAAATTAAATTAAAAACAATATATAAAAGATTATTACAGTTATGCAAATACGAGAAATGTGAAATAGTTTGCTGTCCTGTTGGATTTGAATTCCGACTTGTGCCGATGGAAAACGGAGGTGATTGAAATGAGGCTTGTTTACGCCGCACTGACTTGTTGTTGTTTATTTCGCCGCATGGAAACACAGTAGTGGGTGGGTGTGTCTGTGGAGCGGCCATATTGGTGGTGCATGGCGCCGATGTTCACACGTGGAAAAATCCATCAAAGTCCCTCCCGTCGCACTCTGCGGCGACATAAATGCTGATTGTGCCACTTTTGAGGAAGCTCCCACGTTGCAGGTCGCTCCGCTTGTTCCAGGGTTCGGCGCCGGGCGAAGCCGAGAGTCATCGTCTTTACGACTTCTCTGTCAACTTTGGCAAACGCGAACCGCGTTTTATCGTTTGCGGAACGAGATAAGATATGAAGGCACCCTGCTGGGATGTGGGAATGTAGCCGCAACATTAGGTACACCCGCAAGGGCTTTAATTGCAGCTCTCTAATTGGTTGATGCTTGGAACCGCCCCCTGCATGAGGCAATGTTTTACCACCATCAAGGTGCTCTTTTCCCACGAGACAACGCGGTGGAAAAAGTCAGGCCAGGTCTGAGAAAAAGAGGAAATTGTGTCGGGTTCTCACATGGAGGCCCCCCCCCCCCTTTCAGTTTGCATTAAGGATTAGGGCCGGTGTTGTCGGAGTCACATGTGCGAGTAAACAAAGCCACTTCCTGCTGCCTCGCGCCGCACATTTTTAGTGTTGGCGGGAGTGAGCATCTACTCGCTAGTTTGTCTAAATCAGTGGTGTCCAGAGTGTGGCCCCGGGGCCAATTTAGGACAAAACCTTGCTTTTTATTGGCCCTGGTTAAATTGTAAAAAATACATTAATCGAATGTATTCAAAGTTAGAGACTCGGATAGCTTGTTCTGATTTTCTAAAAACGTTTTTTTTTTTTTTTTTATGGATTCTTTTTTAAAATGTTTTTAATATGATTAAAATATTCTTACAAATATACATTATTTTATTTTTTAAAACAAGTTATAAACTTGAAAAGCTTGTTCTGATTGCCTAAAAACGTTTTTTCTAAATGGATTCTTATTTTTTTAAAAAACCAAATTAAAATATGATTAAAATATTCTTACAAATATATTGTAAATATTTAATTTTTTAAATATATATTTTTTTCAATCGATTTAATGAAACTTTTTCCAAACAAGTTAGAGACACGCAAAGCTTGTTCTGATTGCCTACAAACTTTTTGTTTTAATGGATTCTTATTTAAAAAATTTTTTTAAATATGATTAAAATATTCTTACAAATATATATTAAATATTTTATTTTTTTAAATATATATTTTTTTCAATCGATTTAATATAACTTTTTCCAAACAAGTTAGAGACTCGAAAAGCTTGTTCTGATTGCCTAAAAACTTTTTGTTTTAATGGATTCTTATTTCATTTAAAAAAAAAATATGATTAAAATATTCTGACAAATATATATTAAATATTTAATTTTTTAAATATACATATTTTTTTAATCGATTTAAGGAAACTCTTTCAAAAGAAGTTAGAGACTCGAAGAGCTTGTTCTGATTTTCTAAAACGTTTTTTTTTTTTTAATGGATTCTTCTTTAAAACTTGTTTTAATATGATTAAAATGTTATTACAAATATATATTATTTTATTTTTTAAATGTATATTTTTTTCAGTTGATTTAATGAAACTTTTTCAAAAGAAGTTAGACTCAAAGAGCTTGTTCTGATTTTCTAATACCGTTTAAAAAAAAAAAAAAGGATTCTTATTTAAAAATGTTTTTAAATAGGATTAAAATATTCTTACAAATATACATTAAATATTTTATTTTTTAAATTTATATATTTTTAAATAGATTTAATGAAACTTTTTCAAAACAAGTTAGAGACTCAAAGAGCTTGTTCTGATTGCCTAAACCCGTTTTTTAAAAATTCATTCTTATTTAAAAAATCTTTTAAATGATTAAAATATTCTTCCAAATATATATTAAATATTTAATTTTTTAAATATATATTTTTTCCATCGATTTTTGAAAATTAAGAATCATCTAGAATCGGGATGAATAAGAATCATGAATCAGATGAAAATAAAATGTTTAGTTAGTGGTTTACATTGATTTTTAAAATTGTATTCATCATGTATGTCATCAGATAAATTTGCAGGACACTTTGTTTGATAAAAATGATTTTATTTTGAAGTTAATTTTATCGGGCATTAACACATTTTATTTCCTGGGCAGGCATATGGCACCGATCCAGTTGCATGGTCCTTTTATTGCCTATTTTGTTCATTGGCAAAAATTATAAAAGGATCAAGGATGTCCTTGATCTGCTGCAACACGTGTGCAGGGGGCACCGGGGGAGTGGGGGGGTGTTCTATCTTGAGCCTATGTTTGGCTGCCATGTTGTAATTGTGGCGCGCTAATGATGTACGCACATTCTCGCTGTTTGTTTACAGGAAGCGCTCTTCTTTAATTTGCGAGTGGCGTCAAAGCCGGCAGCATATATCTAATTACTGGTGTTTGCTGGAAGATACTATTTACACACAAGAACACAAAGTTCACGGGGTGTCATGGATCCAAACAAACCAAACAAAAAGAGGATATCGTCGTGCAGGAATGCGGACGTCGTCTGCGAAGTGCCGACCAAAAAGGCTTGTGTTGCGTTTTATTTTCGTACGCGGCGCCGTAATTAAAGCTTCTGCCGCGTCCTCCCTTTTGGCCAAATGAGTGCATGTGGCCTCCATCTTTGATTGCCCAAAAAGTGCAAATGAAAAGGTATAAGTGGAGTTTGTCGCCGTGGAAACCTTTTTTGTAAAGTTTGGTTTTAATTGGCATTCGTTTAAATGGCCTGCATTTAATTAAGACATTTTGCTTGGTCAAAAATGCTTATTGGCGTATTATTATTATTATTATTAGCAACAAGTTTTTCAGCAGCAAATTTAATTTATAATTGTTTGTTAAAAAAAAAAAAAAAAAGGCTTCGCTACACATCTCAAAAACATTGCCATCTATCTGTCTGTCAGCTGCAGACGTGGGATTATTTTGTTTTTTCCTTCAAAGAATATGCTAAACATCTGTGTTTTAAAAAGGGAATATAAACGTTAGCATGTAGCTAACATAGCTACGCTAGCGTCGCTAACGTTCCTTAATGCTACGATGTCGTTTGCGATAAATGGGCGGGACACCTGGGTTACATATGTCAAAAGCGGACAAACATACAGTAGGGATGGCATTAATATGGCCCCATTCCTGGGTGGATCTCGCGTGAGAGGAAGGTGCCAGGGGTGGATCATTTTGCAATGAAGTCTGCTGAAAATTATGGAAAAGCGCCACTCTGCAAAAAAAAACACATTTTAAGATACTCGACACTTAACTGCCGCCTGGCGACTAAAGTGGATAGTGCATGCCCCAAATTTGTCACGTTTCATGTGTCAGGTAAACTCGGACGAATTGTCTGTATGGCATCAAAACAGAGACCAAATGACAAAAAAACTTGTAGTTAGGCCATGGGTGTGGATAATGTGTGCACACTGTGTTTCCTTCCCTTTTGGAGTGCATTAAAAATGTAACATTAATTTTTTACACTACAACTTATTAAACGATGACGTTCCCATTCATTAAAAACGGCGACTTTTAACAACTTAATGTCATTAAAAATAGATTATTATTATTATTATGCTCGTTAGCATTAAAGCCGCAGACACACAAAACCAGTGCAACACACCATTGTGACACTAAGTTAAAATATGTATTTTGTGTTGTATTGATGAAGAGACGTGTCTCAATGTTGTATGTTTTTACTGTCGCTCTCGTAAACACACTGGAAAAAAATATTTACTGGAGCTTTTGAGGAAGAGATTAGCGCCATCATCCTATGGTCTTAAACTAGCCGAGGGGGGTCCGTGTTGAGGAAATCCTGGATTTCTGACACCCGGCCTTACATGGCAGCACTTACAGTAGCAAACGCACCCTAGAAGAAATAGTCTGTGGATTTTATGGTAAAAAAAACTAACAAAAAAACTGGCAGCACTGTCACCGGAATTTTACAAAAAAGTAACAGTGATATCGTTTTACCTTAATGCAGTGTAAAATCGAGGACGTAGATTTTAAAATAAAAAAATGAAACAAGCGGTTCCACCGCTTGAATTTTACTGTAAAAAAATAACAGTGGTACTGTTCTTACATTTACAGTAACACACTGTAGAAACAGGGATGTAGATTTTACGGTAATAAAACTAGCCATTCCGCCGCCGGCCATTCGCCGCCCGAATTTCACCGAAAAAATACCGCGATACCGTTTTTACATTCCTAGTAATGCATCCTAAAGACGCCAATTTTACAGTAAAAAAAAACTGGCATCCAAGCGCCAGAATTGTACCGTACAAATAACAGTGGTATCGTTTTTACATTTACAGTAACACTATAAAAACGACGACTTAGATTTTACGGTAAAAACAAACAAACAAGTAGTTACGTCGGCAGAATTTTATCGTAAAAAACAAACAAACAGCGGTACCGTTTTTACATTTACAGTAATGCATCCCAAAACAGCAATGTCGATTTTACAGTAAAAAAAAAAAACTGCCGGCCCAGGCGTCCAAATTTTATCGTAAAAAATAATTGTGGTATCATTTTTACATTTACAGTATTATATATATATTATTATTATATATATTATATATATTATTATAAAAATGATGACATAGATTTTACAGTAAAAAAAAACAAGTAGTTACGTCGGCAGAATTTTATCATAAAAATAACTGTGGTACTGTTTTTACATTTACAGTAACGCACTGTAAAAATGAGAAATTACATTTTATTCTTAAAAAAAAAAAAAAAAAAAAAAGCAGTCCTGTCGCCAGAATGTTATCGTAAAAATAACAGCAGTACCGTTTTTACATTTGCAGTAACGCACTGTAAAAATGACAACGTATATTTTACGGTTAAAAAAATCTAGCAGTTCTGTCGCCAGAATGTTATTGTAAAAATAACAGCACTACTGTTTTTGAACTTACAGTAAATTGTGTTAAAAAAAAAAATTTTTTTAAAGTGTACTGTCAATTTCTGGTGACTGGGCTGCCAGGTTTTTTTTGTTTTTTTTTTTACTGTAAAATCACATTTTTATTTATTTTACAGCATGACATTAGCTCAAAACGACAACAATCATGTCTTAGCTTGTTTGCACATCCATCCCGTCTGCAGGAAGTGTTTTGCTGTTGTTCATTATTATTACTATTATTACTACTATTTGTTATTATTGTGATCATTACTATTACGTGTGAGACAGTGGTCCATCTTTAAGCTCCAAACAGCAAAGTGCTAATTTTAGCCTCCAAAGAGGATCCAAGAGGATAAATAGCTTGCTGCCTGTTGCCATATGGTCCTTCGCCCATTTATATTGTGTCAGGAATATTTTCACCCCCCCCCCCCCCCCCCCCCAACACCAACACACACACACACCCACACACTGGTTATCATTTGGATTGGGGACCAAGTTTTTGATCATCACTTGTAATGTACTGATCATTCTTACTGGGGACCCTGGGGAAAAAGAGTTAATAAGGTTCATGGGAACCAAATTTAAATAATATTGCATAATTCACACACATTTGTACGTGACTACTGAGGACTAGGGATGTCCGATAATGGCTTTTTGCCGATATCCGATATTCCGATATTGTCCAACTCTTTAATTACCGATACCGATATCAACCGATACCGATATATGCAGTCGTGGAATTAACACATTATTATGCCTAATTTGGACAACCAGGTATGGTGAAGATAAGGTCCTTTTTAAAAAAAATAAAATAAGATCAATAAATTCAAAACATTTTCTTGAATAAAAAAGAAAGTAAAACAATATAAAAACAGTTACATAGAAACTAGTAATGAATGAAAATGAGTAAAATGAAGTGTTAAAGGTTAGTACTATTAGTGGAGCAGCAGCACGCACAATCATGTGTGCTTACGGACTGTATCCCTTGCAGACTGTATTGATATATATTGATATATAATGTAGGAACCAGAATATTAATAACAGAAAGAAACAACCCTTTTGTGTGAATGAGTGTAAATGGGAGAGGAAGTTTTTTGGGTTGGTGCACTAATTGTAAGTGTATCTTGTGTTTTTTTATGTTGATTTAATAAAAAAACAAAAAACAAAAACAAAAAAAAACGAAACCGATAATAAAAAAACCCGATACCGATCATTTCCAATATTACATTTTAAAGCATTTATCGACATCTCTGCTGAGGACCATTAAAAAATAAATTAAATTAAAAAAAAAAAAAAAAAAGTTCGATGAGGTGGCTGCTGTGCAAATGTCTCACACTCAAACTAACCAGTAAACATGTTTTATGGGCCAAAGCTTAAAAATCACTTAGGCATCTTCAGAATGGATCTGACTATCATTTAAAAAGGTTTCCCCTTAGGGGACCTGTTTTTTTGTCCCCATATACCGTCAGAGGTCCCCTAAAGGTGACTGTGTAAACAGAGTAGGGCTGCAACAACTAATCGATTAAATCGATTAAAATCGATTATAAAAATAGTTGGCAATTAATTTAGTCATCGATTCGTTGGATCTATGCTATGCGCATGCGCAGAGGCTACTTTTTTATTTTTTTTTATTTTTGTTTTTAAATGTTTTTATTTTTATTTTTATTTTTATAAACCTTTATTTATAAACTATTTAAAAACAGCTGAGAAACAATACTCAAAATAAGTATGGTGCCAATATGCTGTTTTTTTTCTAAATAAAACACTGGAAAGGATCGAAATGTAGTTTGTCTCTTCTATTCAATTATTAATCAAAGTAATAATCGACAGATTAATCGATTATCAAACTAGTTGTTAGTTGCAGCCCTAAAACAGAGCGATGTACCAATTAAGTAAGCATTGCCAGAACACACACACACACACTCACACACACACACACACACACACACACACACACACACACACACACACACACACACACACACACACACACACACACACACACACACACACACACACACACACACACACACACACACACACACACACACACACTAATAATACACTGTATCTTATCTGTGTCAAATAAAAGGCAGTTTAAGTTGCACTAAAAGTGGAATTTTCCTGGAGGAGAGCACAGTGGTGGCTGCCTTTCATCCAATATGGCTTCCAGCTGCAAGGTAACAACCCCCCTTCCCCCCCACCCAGCTCCCATCACCCCCTCATCTGTAATCTCCCACAATTTACTTGATATTCTCACTTGTAAATGTGAGCCTGCAGTGGAATAGAGATGAGTCCGTTCACATGGAAGCATGCTCTCTCTCTCTCTCTCTCTCTCTCTCTCGCTCTCTCTCCATTATTCTCTCACACGCTCGCCCTCAAATTGAAATAATTCAATTTATGGACACAGTTCCAGACCTCCCCGGCTAAGACCATTATGCATGGACCCCTCCGGCCCCCCTTCTTTTTCCAACAAAAGGACAGGGAAATTTAGCAGCCGGCTCGCCAACCGGCACCCACGCAAAGCCAATTTCATGCCAACCGAGAACCTCCCCCCCCCCCCCCCCCTGTCCCCGAGGATTGTTTTTATCATCCGATGTGGGTCGATGCTACTTTCATATTATATCATACTTTATCACCTCAACTTGAATAATCACCTGATGTTTCATACTCCTGACACTTGAAGGTGCAAAGATGATGGCAGGATTGCACTTTTTTTCTGTCAATCCACAATACTTGGGAATCCACACCAGTACTCAACGATACCAATTTTCGGTACTTTAGTGTGTGCTAATAAAAATGAATAATTTTTGTTAATAAACTCATTTTTTTATTGCACCATTTAAAAATGAGCTGATCATTAACTACCGTCCCGTTGGCATATTTTGTTTTATCATCATGTTGTCATTCGCAAGTATGATATTACATTGCAAGTCTGAGACGTTAGATGACAGTAGTGTATAGTTATAGTTTTGTGTTTTTGTTGCGCCCTACAAAGTGTTTACACTGTAAGTGTTGTACCTACTAAGCACCAGCTGTTTGATTGTACAGCAGTTGTAGTTTTATTAACACATTTGGAGGTGTTGAAATCGCCGTGTAAAATCCCTAATGCTAATCAGAAGCATGTTATTAGCAAAGTCAATGTATATTAGCATCAAGCTAGCGCATTTGTGGGAAAAGTGGAGCCTTACTTTACTTACGTTGGAGTGTTTTTTGAGTGAGTTTCTTTGTCGGCGTTGGAAAATGCAACATTACCTAGAGGTAGTTTGGCTGATTCCGCTCTCAGTGCTGCTGGAGTGATCGCCAAGTACTGGGCGTGATGTCACGCACAGCCCCGGTACCGTAACGTGGCGCCGTTGGATTTTGCATGAATCTGTGCCCCGGTACAACTTGCGGGATTAGCCAAAAAATTACCGAATTTGATACCCATTCCTACTTGTTGGTATATTTTAGTATTTTGAATGATGTATTTATAAAAAAATAAATAAAAATAAATATATATGTACAGGTGTGTATGTAAAATTAACCCATACATTATATAGGTGTGTATATAAGATAAATAAAAACATTATATAGGTGTGTATATAAAATAAATAAATACATTCTACAGGTGTGTATATAAAATAAATAAATACACTATATAGGTGCATTATGAAATAAATAAATTATATAGGTGTATATATAAAATAAAGAAATACACTATACAGGTGTATGTATGAAATAAATAAATTATATAGGTGTATATATAAAATAGATATATATAGGCGTGTATATATAAAATAAAATAAAACAAAACATGTTTTTATATATAAAATAAGTAAATATATTATGTGTATATAAAAATACATTATATAGTTGTATATATAATAAATAAATTTGATAGTGTATATATAATATACAAATTATATGAAGGTGTATATATGAAATAAATAAATATAGGTGTATATATATTAAATTAATAAATACAGTACATAAGTGTATATGTATATATATAAAAAATTAATAAATTTTATAGGTGTATATATAATACAAAAAATATATAGGTGTATATATGAAATAAATAAATATAGGTGTATATATAAAATAAATATATATATATATATATATATATATATATATATATATATATATATTATATATATATATATATATATATATATATATGTATGTATGTATATATATATATACATATGTAGGTGTGTATATATAAAATAAGTGAATATATTATGTGTTTATAAAAAAATACATTATATAGTTGTATATATATAAAATATATTCTATAGACACGTATATAATATAAAAATATACATAGGTGTGTATATATGAAAGAAATACATATGGGTGTATATATAAAATAAATAAATACAGTATATAAGTGTATAAATATAAAATAAACACATTTTATAGGTGTGCATATAATATAAAAATATATAGAGGTGTGTATATATAAAACAAATAAATATAGGTTTGTATATAAAACAAATAAATACAGTATATAGGTGTATATATAAAATAAATACATTGAAATAAAAATGCAATTGTTCCTTTTATGAGCCATATGTTTAAATGTGTACCATTTCCAAGCAAAGTCGTATTCTTGTATATTTGGTGTGATCTGGGATGATGGAGGTGTGATAGTGTGCAGGACTGAAGCTTGACCCGGGCCTGACCCCGACCAAACATGCCCCCCCCCCCCCCCCACATCCCTAAGGCCGCGCCCCCCATGTGGCCCTTTTGACATGGATAGCCGCCATAGGGCCTTAAGTGCCAGATAAAGAGCAGGCTGAGCTGCGTGTTTAGAGGAGGAAAGCCAGGGCAAGATAACAAATACCTGTAGGTAAACACGAGGGGCGCTGGGGGGGGGGGCTATGTTTTCATTGTGTGTTTGCAAAGCGACACAAGGACACTTGTGTCGCTTTTGTAGCGCACACATTAGCACGTAACTCGATCACGCCGCTGCTGGAACTCACACAGGTAAAGATGCTCACCTGAGATAACCTCTACAAATGTATAGTGTACACACACACACGCACACACACACACGCGCGACCCCAGCTCTTTGTTCCACGGGGGTCATACTCTTACAGGAAGTCACTCTGCCTCCTTCAGGAAGTGACTCCACGTGGGTCATGTGGCGCCGGGGCCCGGCGTCCAAACGCAGGACGCCGTAAACCCGCTTAGTTCCTCTTCCTCTGGCTCTTATCAGGGCGGCGTGCATGGAGAGACTTGATAGGACTACATAACCCCCGCCTACCCCGACCATCCACGCCACATCCTGCGCCCGTCAAGGATGTGCTGACAGCCAGCAGGAAGTCGAGGAGGAAAATGTTTGCCTGCTCGCGAGAAGCTGGGTTTAATCTCCATGCAGCAGCAGCTCCGACACAAGCAACAGCTTATCAGGTCTTACCTGTTTGTCCTCCCACACTTTCACAACACGCCGTTATTCGCGCTATTATTAGCCCCCGCGCCCGCCTGCCCTCGCTATCACGGGACACGCTGATAGGTTAGCACCGGCGGGAAAACCCTGGCGCGTGTTTATCAGTCAGATAGCGAGCGCCGACGTCAACTTTCCCAGGAAGACTGGTTGGAACCCACAACCCCAAACTTTTAAGATTGAAGGCCGAGTGACACCCTGCGTCCACGGGAAGTGATGGTTGTGCACATGGAGGATGGAAGGCGACTTGTTGGAGAACATTCAGTGTCAAAATGGTTTTAATTTTGTATTCCATTTCATTTTTTTCTTTTGTTTAATTTTTAATGTTTTTCAATATTTTTAATTTAATTTTTAAATTGTATTTTTTTTACTGTATTTTTTTTTAATTTAAATGTCATTAAATTGTATTATTATTACATATTTTTTTCATTTTATTTGTATTTTTTAAAAATGTGTTAATTTAATTAGAAAGTGATGGCGCGAGAAAACCCGTGCAAGCCCCCAAATTATAGTTAAAGTACCAATGATTGTCACACACGAGGTGTGGTGAAATTTGTCGTCTGCATTTGACCCATCCCCTTGTTCACCCCCTGGGAGATGAGGGGAGCAGTGATCAGCAGCGGGGGGTGCGCCCTGGAGTCTCAGCTTTGAAGCGCTTTATGTTGAACTTAGGCAGTCTTCAGTTGGTGCCTTTGGCGACCGTATACTGTGCAGTATATTTCCGTTGTTGGACGGCGTTGCGCGGTTGGGAGAGTGGCCGTGCCAGCAACCTGAGGGTTCCTGGTTCGATCCCCACCTTCTACCAACTTCGTCACGTCTGTTGTGTCCTTGAGCAAGACACTTCGCACTTGCTCCTGATGGGTGGTGGTTAGGGCCTTGCATGGCAGCTCCCGCCATCAGTGTGTGAATGTGTGTGTGAATGTGGAAATAGTGTCAAAGCGCTTTGAGTACCTTGCAGGTAGAAAAGCGCTATACAGGAATAATCATATTGTTCATGTAGATGCAAAAAAATATATATATAAAAAGGGGTTTATTGAGAGTCCCATCACAGGTCTTGGGATATAACGATATGAAAATTTCATATCACGGTTATCATTATTTTTGTGGTATTGTGAAAAAGTAATTATACACACACTAAAATGCTTAGACCGAGTATTTTTTTCAAATAACTGAAACAAATAGTTTGTTTCTGGCTGCCGTTTTAGTCTTAGTATTTTGTCCGTTTTAATGGCTAAGCTTTTATTGTTTTGAATATTATTGGTTTGTACTGTAGCACTTTAAATGTATTTAAATGAGAAGTGCGTAACTAATAAAGTCTATTATAATTAGTTATGATTTCTGGCGGGCGTTGTGGCGTCCTACTCTGTTCAGCGGTCCGCAAACGCCCCGTAAAAACATCAGTCTCAAATTTCTCAGACTATATATCGATCACTCTGTTGTAAGAGAGCACAACCTTTAAGATCAATGTGCCCACATAAATATCTTAGTTGCTCAGACATATACTGTAAGTTTATATATATGTATGTATGTATACATATATGTATGTATACATGCATTTATGTGTATATATGTATGCATACATACGTATGTGTATATATGTATGCATACATACATACATTTATATACATACATGTATGTACACACACATGTATATATATGTATGTACCGGTATGTATACATACATGTATGTGTATATATATGTATGCATACATACATATATGTATATACCTGTATGTATGTACACATATGTATGTATATGTATATATGTATGTATACATATATTATATATGTATATATGTATGTATACATATATTATATATGTTTATATGTATGTATACATATATGTATGTATACATGTATGTATATATGTACAAACCCCGTTTCCATATGAGTTGGGATGTAGATGTAAACGGAATACATGTAGATGTAAATATAAACGGAATACAATGATTTGCAAATCCTTTTCAAGCCATATTCAATTGAATGCACTACAAAGACAAGATATTTGATGTTCGAACTCATAAACTTTTTTTAAAACTTTTTTTTGCAAATAATAATTAACTTAAAATTTCATGGCTGCAACACGTGCCAAAGTAGTTGGGAAAGGGCATGTTCACCACTGTGTTACATGGCCTTTCCTTTTAACAACACTCAGTAAACGTTTGGGAACTGAGGAGACATTTTTGAAGCTTCTCGGGTGGAATTCTTTCCCATTCTTGCTTGATGTACAGCTTAAGTTGTTCAACAGTCCGGGGGTCTCCGTTGTGGTATTTTAGGCTTCATAATGCTTAGGGATGATACTCGAAACCGGTTTTCCCGGTTGTTCGATAAGAAAAGAACCGAGTCCTCGGACTCGCATCCCTTTTTGAGAACCGGTACCCGTTATCGAGACCACTATAGTAAAGAAAAAGAGTTGGTTCTTTATTCGAATCCCTCGGAACGAATCCCGTCCCGGGACGGGACGTCACGTAGCTCAGTCATTAGGCGCAGATAGGGAAAGCGGGAAAAACAATGGACCGCGCTCCAAGGTGTAATAAAGTTCCAAACAAAAGGTATAATCCAATGAATAACTTTACTGAGAGATTTGAGCAGGCTACAAACACATGACCAACACTTTTAGGACCAACCGGAAACATAGCAACCAGGCTAGCAACGTACCTCCTTTACGGCAGCTGTCACAACTTAAAACAACCGCAGCACATACATATATATACAACACATCTCCCTTTTTTAACTTTTGTTTTTCTTTCCTTGTAAACAAAACAAAATCACACTGTATGTGTGTTGTCTGTCTAATTATAAATAATGCAGACGAGGCGTGTTGGCTGAGTTCTTGACGTTTACTTTCACAGCGTGCTCATAACCTCATTCTTAGCTGCCGGGTGGTGACATGCAAAAACACTTTTCGGGGCTACCGCGCATGCTCGTCACTCCCGTTGCATGCTGGGTAGTGTAGTTGCTATATTCCCTAGCTCATAACATCACATCTTTCCCCCTATAAGGAAATATTTTAACTCAATAAAGTGTATTTCTTTTTTTAGCTTTAACTTTTCATTTTTTAGCATTGTAACCACATTTGCAAACAACTTTTCTCTTCATAGAATTTTCTTTCAATAAAGAAATAAAGTGCAAAAATTTCAAAGCATAATAGCAAACAGTTTTGTAAAATAGCAGCAGAAGTGCACTTTTTGGAGAGCTGTATTATTTTCAGTTTTGTGCCCAAGGGACTGATTTTATTTAACACTATATTATTATTTATACACCTATAGTGATCACAGAGACAGCTTGTTTTTGTGTTACTGTATATATTTGTTTTTCTGAAAAATCCCACTTAATATACTCTGGGTTACAACAGTCAATATTTATTTATTTTATTTTATTTCTTTTGGGGGGGGGGGGGGTAACAGTCAATATTTATTTATTTATTAGATTTTATTTTTTTCTTATACAATAAAAGTGAGCTTTTGTTAAACCAAATATTGTGTGTTTTTTTTCCATATACAACAACCTATCTGGACTCCATAAGAGAATCGATAAGGAATCGGTTCGATAAGAGGATTCGATAATAGGCTCGAACTCGATAATTTGTTATCAAACATCATCCCTAATAATGCGCCACACATTTTCAATGGGAGACAGGTCTGGACTACAGGCAGGCCAGTCTAGTACCCGCACTCTTTTACTATGAAGCCACGTTGATGTAACACGTGGCTTGACATTGTCTTGCTGAAATAAGCAGGGGCGTCCATGGTAACGTTGCTTGGATGGCAACATATGTTGCTCCTAAACCGGCATGTACCTTTCAGCATTAATGGCTCCTTCACAGATGTGTAAGTTACCCATGTCTTGGGCACTAATACACCCCCATACCATCACACATGCTGGCTTTTCAACTTTGCGCCTATAACAATCCGGATGGTTCTTTTTCTCTTTGACACGACATACTTAGTTTCCAAAAACAATTTGAAATGTGGACTCTTAAGACCACAGAACACTTTTCCACTTTGTATCAGTCCATCTTAGATGAGCTCAGGCCCAGCGAAGCCGACAGCGTTTCTGGGTGTTGTTGATAAAAGGTTTTCGCCTTGCATAGGAGAGTTTTAACTTGCACTTACAGATGTAGCGACCAACTGTAGTTACTGACAGTGGGTTTCTGAAGTGTTCCTGAACCCATGTAGTGATATCCTTTACACACTGATGTCGCTTGTTGATGCAGTACAGTCTGAGGGATCAAAGGTCACGGGCTTAGCTGCTTACGTGCAGTGATTTCTCCAGATTCTCTGAACTCTTTGATGATATTACGGAGCGTAGATGGTGAAATCCCTAAATTCCTTGCAATAGCTGCTTGAGAAAGGTTTTTCTTAAACTGTTCAACAATTTGCTCACGCATTTGTTGACAAAGTGGTGACCCTCGCCCCATCCTTGTTTGTGAATGACTGAGCATTTCATGGAATCTACTTTTATACCCAATCATGGCACCCACCTGTTCCCAATTTGCCTGTTCACCTGTGGGATGTTCCAAATAAGTGTTTGATGAGCATTCCTCAACTTTATCAGTATTTATTGCCACCTTTCCCAACTTCTTTGTCACGTGTTGCTGCCATCAAATTCTAAAGTTAATGATTATTTGCAAAAAAAATAAATGTTTATCAGTTTGAACATGAAATATGTTGTCTTTGTAGCATATTCAACTGAATATGGCTTGAAAATGATTTACAAATCATTGTATTCCGTTTATATTTACATTTGACACAATTTCCCAACTCATATGGAAACGGGGTTTGTATATACGCATGTATACATATATGTACTGTATATACTTGCGAGCAGTGATCACATTGTTAAACGACGGGTCCTTTTTTTTTTTTTTAAATGGCATTTGTTTGTAAAGTAAATGAGAGGTTTTTGCTAGGTAAACGTACATAGCTGAGCCAGCGTGTTGTTGATCTGGACTCTTGGATCACGTTGAGTCTTTGTTTTATTTACGTTCTGAAACGTGTCAGCTACGATTAGGACGACGCATGGAGTGTTTACATTGCACTCTTTCCTCCACTTGGCTGCGTTGCACACGTGCACGCAATCACGCCCACCTCTTCCAATTGGGGGGGGGGGGGGGGGGGGTCCAGGCATGGCACACTTGGCACACTAAGTCAACCTTTTTTTTTAATTTTTTTTTTTAGGTAGTGTTGTTTGATGAGAACTTTTTTTTTGCTTTAAAATAAAGAAGCATTCAGACACGTGTATTCAATTAGACTTTTTTTTTCTTCTTCCTACTTCAGTAAATCAAATTCAGATGCCAAACACTTGGGATTTTTTATTTATTTATTTATTTATTTTTTTTAAATCTTACAACGGTCTCCATGTTTGTGCTCGGACTCTGGAGCGCCCTTCATCCGACATCAGCTGACTTGTGGAAAAGGCCCCGCCGCGCCATTGTGCCGTTAAGTGCTCTTAGCATTTGTGTCGTCCTTGTCCTCTCTAGCACCCACCGACGACATCCCAACCCCCACCCCCCATCCGCCACCCCCCAACCCCCCGTTCGTCTTCCATCTGACTCCATTCTCTCCGTGCTCGGAAGCTGGAAGGTGTCAAAAGCCATCTAAGAGGCAGCAAAACAATCGGGAGAGCGAGAGTAAAACGTGAGAAGCACCATTTCATGAATCTTACATCTGTGTGTGTGTGTGTGTGTGTGTGTGTGTGTGTGTGTGTGTGTGTGTGTGTGTGTGTGTGTGTGTGTGTGTGTGTGTGTGTGTGTGTGTTCTGGCAATGCTTACTTAATGGGGACATCGCTCTGTTTACACCGGACCTGGGCAAATTAAGGCCCGGGGGCCACATGCGGCCCGTTGAGCTTTTCAATCTGGCTCGCCGGACATTCCCAAATAATTGTTTTAGATGTTTAAGATGTAACGTGTAGCTGCCATTATGATGTGCAGTCATGTTTTCTAATGACCAGAAGTCTTCAACTATACTAAGTCTTTCAATGCGTGGAATCTGCATCATATGCTAGTTATTATGGTCATCTAATTAGTTATTATGGTCATTTAATTACTTACTATGGTCACTATGAGATATCTCAGATTGTAGGTGGGGTTTTTTTCACTGTTTGTTGCATTTTGGTTGCGTTTCGGTTGATTGTAAAGTATGTTGTCAATATTCGGTGTTTTATCATTCATAGTTAATATTGTAAATCCCACAATTCTTTATTTTCATGTACATTCTGGGTGTCTCATTCAGTAAAAAAAAAATTCCAATTCCGTTTGTTAAGGCCAAGGGTGTCCAAACTTTTTCCACTGAGGGCCGCACACTGAAAAATCAAAGCAAGCGGGGGCCATTTTGATATTTTTTATTTTAAAAAACAATACAATATATGTATAAAAAAGATACATCTAGGCCTCCACTCAAAAGGTTTTGGTCAAAAAAAATATTACAAATGTGTCATTATTTAGTATTATTATTATTATTATTATTATTATTCAAGGTTTAAATCTCTAGATCAACATTAGGTCTATGTGTCAATATAACGCTTTTAAAGATTTAAGTTGTATGCCATTTTTGTCAAGGAAAACCGTGTTTTTTTATGGAAAAAAACACAAAATATGCAATATTTAACCCCCAATAAAATTTTAAAGTGGAATATTTGAGATTATATACTAATTGGAGTCTTAAAAAGGTCAATAACTCATAACAACGTTGATTTTAATTCATTGTTTTTTGGAGCAGTGACACTTAAAAAAAAAAAAAAAGTCTCACTAAAATGAGTGGGGATCCAAAAGGGTACTGCTCAGTAAAGTTTAAAAAAATAAATCCAACATTTTTTTTAACTTTTACCACAATAGTCTCAAAATCAACTTCAGATCTATCCGTCAATTATAAGTTTTATTGTTGTTTGTTTTTTGTTTGTTCGTTTTAGGCCCTTCTTTAAAAAACTTTTTTTAAATGGCAACCAAAAAATATGCAACATTTTCCCCCCAAAATATCTCAAAGTGGAATATTTTATGTGAAGTAAATGGAGCCTTGAATAGGTCAATAATTCATGATGACATTGATTTTGATTCATTATTATTTTTTAAAGAAAGAAACAGCCTGCATGGCAGCTTTGTGTTATTACAGTAAATAATGCAACATTTTCTTGTTACATTTCACCTGTTTGCTCTTTTATACCACTTTTTATGTTTTTTATTTTTTATTCATCGTATTTTTAGAATGTGCCGTGGGGCCGTTAAAAATTACCTGCGGGCCGCAAATGGCCCCCGGGCCGCACTTTGGACACCCCTGGTTAAGGCGGTCTGTCATAACGTTTTTAGCTTTCAATCATTATTGTGAGGTTTTGTATTAATGTTCCTAAAAATAGATATACCGGCCCCCAGACACACTTTTTTTATCTAAATCTGGCCCCCTGAGTAAAATAATTGCCCAGGTCTGGTTTACACAGTCACCTATAGGGGACCTCTGACGGTATGGGGACAAAAAAAACAGGTGCCCTAAAGGGAAACCTTTTTAAATGATAGTCAGATCCATTCTGAAGATGCCTAAGTGATTTTTAAGCTTTGGCCCATAAAACATGTTTACTGGTTAGTTTGAGTGTGAGACATTTGCACAGCAGCCCCCTCATCGGGCTGTAGCTGGTACATTTAAGTGGTGAAACTTCCTATAAGACAGGGGTGTCCAAAGTGCGGCCCGGGGGCCATTTGCGGCCCGCAGCTAATTGTTTAGCGGCCCGCCACACATTCTGGAAATGCTATTGCAAAAATAAAAAAGAACATTAAAAAAAGTGGAATGAGGTGAAATCTAACGAGAAAAAGTTGCAATGTTGACACAAAAGCTGTCATGCAGGTTTTTTTTCTTTTCTTTTGTCTTTTTTTATTTTGTATTTTTTTGCCATTGCTGAAAAAAAAAGACAAAAAATCCATGATATAATTAATTATTTTAAAAGCTCCAATTAGTTCAAATATTTCACTTTAAAATGTTTTATGTGGTAAATATTGCATATATTGTGTAGTTGCCATATAAAAACGTCGACGTTTTATTTGACAAAAGAGCGTAAAACAAAAAAATAATAGTTCAAACTTAAAATCGACAGATATATCTGAAGTTGATCTCGTAATTTAAGTGTTGAAAGTTTTAAAAAAAACTAATAAAAATGTATCACTTTATGAGTGGGGCACCTTTTGGATCCCAAATATATTTAGTGGTATTTTATTTATCTTTTCACTGTGATTACTCAAAAATATTAAATAATTAAAATCAGTGGTGTCCTGCATTATTGATCTTTTAGGGCTGTAATTACTAAATACTGCATATTTCAGTTTTACTATAAAAACAAAGTTGTTTTTGACAGAAAAGCCATAAAATCTTTTTTTTTTTAAGTTGATATAGAGATTTACTGTAAGCGTTAAATAAAAAATAACAAAAATTTGACTTAATTTTTACATTTTAATAACTGAGACCCTTTATGTTCCCCGGAACCCCTAAAGGTAAAATCAATTTAAAAAATGCCATATATTTTGTTATGGTTTGAAAATGAAAAATATCAAAATGGCCTAATGCTTTAATTTTTCCGTGTGCGGCCCTCAGTGGAAAAAGTTTGGACACCCCTGCTATAAGAGGACAGCTGTAGTGCTGTATTCTGAGGATCATGTCATATTTAATTTGAACTTTTTTATTTATTTTATTTTTATTTTTTTAAATGGTCCTCAGTAGTCACGTACAAATTTGTGTGAATTATGCAAAATTATTTAAATTTGGTCCCCATGAACCATATTAACTCTTTTTTCCCCAGGGTCCCCAGTAAGAATGATCAGAGCTAACTGGGCAGTTTTTTTTGTATGCCTCCACAACCTGTAGAAAGGGTGGTACCCACAAGTGATGATCCAAAAACTTGGTCCCCATTCCAAATGATAACCAGTATGTGTGTGTGTGTGTTGGCGTGAGGACTTCCCTTTACAAGGGTGAAGCACCCCTCTCCACCCGCCCACAAGTGCCCCCGTTTGAACCGTGTACGGCCGCCGCTCTCAAACAACAACAACAACCGTAACACAAAAGCCGGCGAGGGGGGGGGGGAGAGAAAAAATCAATAGTAACACGGCAAAAGTGCTCCAAAGGATGAAAGGGTGAATTCCTCGCCCGGCAATTTCATCTCGACTCCTTCTCCCGGCCTCTCTTGACAGATCCGGAAGTGGGAATAAAAGCCTCTGATGGCGCGTGTGTGTGTGTGTGTGTGTGTGTGTTTGTGTGTGTGTGTTTAATGTTGTGTCGCTGGCCGGCGCTCCGGGCCGTGTGCGGCGTGTCAAGGCGGCCCTCGTGGTGATGACCCTTTACGGGGGAAATGGCAGCGAGAGAGCAGTCACATTTACACTGACATTTTTGCCATCACCTTTGGCGATGTCAACAGCCACCCCCCCACCCCCCCCCCCCCCAAGCCCCCCCCTCGCGCACGCACGACCTCCTACCTCTGCGAGCAAAGACGCTACATGAGAAAACATATTCCACCAAGATGCTGTGGTATTGTTACGTATTTGCAGTTTTAGAGGGGAGCCGCACTTTTGTGGGGATTTTTTTTTTCCCCATTATTCACGATCCTATGTCAGACAAGAGCACGTTTGTTTTTTTTATAATGCATTCTAACTGGTAAATGCAACAAATGCGAGCAAAAGTCTGCTTACAATGGAGCCTTAAGGCCTACTGAAATGAATTTTTTTTTATTTAAACGGGAATAGCAGATCCATTCTATGTGTCATACTTGATCATTTCGCGATATTGCCATATTTTTGCTGAAAGGATTTAGTAGAGAAAATCGACGATAAAGTTCGCAACTTTTGCTCGCTGATAAAAAAAAAGCCTTGCCTGTAGCGGAAGTAGCGTGACGTCACAGGAGCTAGTATTCCTCACAATTCCCCATTGTTTACAATAGAGCGAGAGAGATTCGGACCAAGAAAGCGACGATTACCCCATTAATTTGAGCGAGGATGAAAGATTCGTAAATGAGGAACGTTACAGTGAATGACTTGAGAGGCAGTGATGGACGTATCTTTTTTCGCTCTGACCGTAACTTAGGTACAAGCTGGCTCATTGGATTCCACACTCTCCTTTTTCTATTGTAGATCACAGATTTGTATTTTAAACCACCTCAGATACTATATCCTCTTGAAAATGAGAGTCGAGAACGCGAAATGGACATTCACAGTGACTGAACATGTAAATACACGATTAATAATATTCAGCATTGTGAAGCTAAAAAAATAGAAGCTAACCTAGCAACGTAGCCAACGTGATAGCATAGCAGACTCAAATGCAGATAGAAACTAAATAAAAAAAACCCTGACTGGATGGATAGACAGAAGATCAAAAATACTATTAAACCATGAACATGTAAATACACGATTAATAATATTCAGCTTTGCGAAGCTAAAAAAATAGAAGCTAATCTAGCTACGTAGCCAACGTGATAGCATAGCAGTCTCAAATGCAGGTAGAAACTAAATAAAAAAAAACCCTGACTGGATGGATAGACAGAAGATCAAAAATACTATTAAACCATGAACATGTAAATACACGATTAATAATATTCAGCTTTTCGAAGCTAAAAAAAATAGAAGCTAATCTAGCTACGTAGCCAACGTGATAGCATAGCAGTCTCAAATCCAGATAGAAACTAAATTAAAAAAAACCCTGACTGGATGGATAGACAGAAGATCAAAAATACTATTAAACCATGAACATGTAAATACACGATTAATAATATTCAGCTTTTCGAAGCTAAAAAAATAGAAGCTAATCTAGCGACGTAGCCAACGTGATAGCATAGCAGTCTCAAATGCAGATAGAAACTAAATAAAAAAAAACCCTGACTGGATGGATAGACAGAAGATCAAAAATACTATTAAACCATGAACATGTAAATACACGATTAATAATATTCAGCTTTTCGAAGCTAAAAAAAATGGAAGCTAATCTAGCTACGTAGCCAACGTGATAGCATAGCAGTCTCAAATGCAGATAGAAACTAAATTTAAAAAAAAACCTGACTGGATGGATAGACAGAAGATCAAAAATACTATTAAACCATGAACATGTAAATACACGATTAATAATATTCAGCTTTTCGAAGCTAAAAAAATAGAAGCTAATCTAGCTACGTAGCCAACGTGATAGCATAGCAGTCTCAAATGCAGATAGAAACTAAATAAAAAAAAACCCTGACTGGATGGATAGACAGAAGATCAAAACTACTATTAAACCATGAACATGTAAATACACGATTAATAATATTCAGCTTGGCGAAGCTAAAAAACAGAAGCTAACTTAGATGCGGCGGCGGGCTTACTCACTGTAGAGCGTCTGCTATCCTGCTCAAAACACAACACAACCTCCTGGCGTTGGTGTTGCTGTAGTCCGCCGCTCCACCGATCACACCTACAACTTTCTTATTTGCAGTCTCCATTGTTCATTAAACAAATTGCAAAAGATTCACCAACACAGATGTCCAGAATACTGTGGAATTTTGTCGAAGAAAACAGAGGTATTTGAATTGGGTCCAAACACTTCCCTTGACCTCGTGACGTCACATGCATACGTCAGCATAATAAAACGTTTTCAAGCGGAAGTTTCCTGGGAAGTTTAAAATGTCACTTTATAAGTTAACCCGGCCGTATTGGCATGTGTTGCAATGTTAAGATTTCATCATTAATATATAAACTATCAGACTGCGTGGTCGGTAGTAGTGGCTTTCAGTAGGCCTTAAGGAGTCGCTTTATTCCGCCTATAAAGCACTTAAAACTACAGATGCTTTAAAATGTAATATCGGAAATTATCGGTATCGTTTTTTTTTATTATCGGTATCGTTTTTTTATTTTTTTATTTTTTTATTTTTAAATTAAATCAACATTAAAAACACAAGATACACTTACAATTAGTTCACCAACCCAAAAAAACCTCCCTCTCCTCATTCACACTCATTCACACAAAAGGGTTGTTTCTTTCTGTTATTAATATTCTGGTTCCTACATTATAAATCAATATATATCAATACAGTCTGCAAGGGATACAGTCCGTAAGCACACATGATTGTAGTCCACTAATAGTACTAACCTTTAACAGTTAATTTTACTCATTTTCAGTAATTACTAGTTTCTATGTAACTGTTTTTATTATGTTTTACTTTCTTTTTTACTCAAGAAAATGTTTTTAATTTATTTATCTTATTTTATTTTATTAATTAAAAAAAAAAGGACCTTATCTTCACCATACCTGGTTGTCCAAATTAGGCATAATAATGTGTTAATTCCACGACTGTATATATCGGTATCGGTTGATATCGGTATCGGTAATTAAAGAGTTGGACAATATCGGAATATCGGATATCGGCAAAAAGCCATTATTGGACATCCCTACTTAAAACACATTCTAACACTATAGAGCACACTGGTATATAAGCCGCACCCACTACATTTTCAAAGAATGTTTTTAAGTTTCCAAAAACAATTTGAAATGTGGACTCGTCAGACCACAGAACACTTTTCCACTTTGCATCAGTCCATCTTAGATGAGCTCGGGCCCAGCGAAGCCGGCGGCGTTTCTGGGTGTTGTTGATAAATGGCTTTCGCTTTGCATAGTAGAGTTTTAACTTGCACTAATAGATGCGGCGTCAAACTGTAGTTACTGACAGTGGTTTTCTGAAGTGTTCCTGAGCCCATGTGGTGATATCCTTTACACACTGATGTTGCTTTTTGACGCAGTACCGCCTGAGGGATCAAAGGTCCGTAATATCATTGCTTACGTGCAGTGATTTCTTCAGATTCTCTGGACCTTTTGATGATACTACGGACCGTAGATGGTGAAATCCCTAAATTCCTTGCAATAGCTGGTTGAGAAATGTTGTTCTTAAACTTTTTGACAATTTGCTCACGCATTTGTTCACAAAGTGTTGACCCTCGCCCCGTCCTTGTTTGTGAATGACTGAGCATTTCATGCAAGCTGCTTTTATACCCAATCATGGCACCCACCTGTTCCCAATTAGCCTGTTTACCTGTGGGATGTTCCAAATAAGTGTTTGATGAGCATTCCTCAACTTTCTCAGTCTTTTTTGCCACTTGTGCCAGCTTTTTTGAAACCTTTTTCCAGTTCGAACGTTACGTATCTTGTCTTTGCAGTCTATTCAATTGAATATAAGTTGAAAAGGATTTGCAAATCATTGTATTCTGTTTTTATTTACTAATTACACAACGCGCCAACTTCACTGGCTTTGGGGTTTGTATATATGTTTGCATTTATGTACATTTATGTACACTATATTGCCAAAAGTATTTGGCCACCTGCCTTTACTCACATATGAACTTGAAGTGCCATCCCATGGAATTGTCCAAAATGTTTTGGTATCCTGGAGCATTCAAAGTTCCTTTCACTGGAACTAAGGGGCCAAGCCCAACTTCTGAAAAACAACCCCACACCATAATTCCTCCTCCACCAAATTGCACACTTGGCACAATGCAGTCCGAAATGTAGCGTTCTCCTGGCAACCTCC
>NC_084739.1:78938118-78945618 GCF_033978785.1 Entelurus aequoreus
TTGTGTAGCCCACTGAGGATTGTGGGGAATGCAATGTGTGTCTTTGGGGAAGTCGCCGCTTTTCTCCTCACTCTTACGATGCCTTCAACGTCTCTTTGGCGAGCTCGGGGTGAAACCGGAGCTACTTTTTGTTTTCTTCCAAACGTGACGTTTGCCGCCGGCCAGACATTTCGTTAGGGCTGGGCGAAAACTGTATCAAGTGTTTGAATATCGGTCCATATCGGAAAAAAAAGGGACCAAAAGTGGAATACATGAAATGTAAACATTTTTATTTCAAACGTAACCATCCTCTGATTATAATGGGAATGTCAACACAAGCATGGAAAACTTAAAACAATGTAAACAAAATAGTAAAATCACATTAAACACTTAATAATAACTTAAATTGAAGGTGCAAAAATAAGGAATACGTAAGAAATGCTTGATAAAGTGTAAGGAAGTAGTGCAAAGTGTGAAAATGTAAACATAGAGAAGAACTATTTAGGTATGGCTGCGCTCTAAAGCAGTGTTTTTCAACCATTGTGCCTGATACAGTCTGGTGTGCCGTGGGAGATTATCTAATTTCACCTACTTGGGTTAAAAATATTTTTTGCAAAGCAGTAATTATAGTCTGCAAGTGATGTGTTGTTGTTGAGTGTCGGTGCTGTCTAGAGCTCGGCAGAGTAACCGTGTAATACTCTTCCATATCAGTAGGTGGCAGCCGGTAGCTAATTGCTTTGTAGATATCGGAAACAGCGGGAGGCAGACTGCAGGTAAAAATGTATCTACTGCTTAAACCAAAAATAAAAAAAAGGTGAGTACCCCTAAGAAAAGGCATTGAAGCTTAGGGAAGGCTATGCAGAACGAAACTAAAACTGAACTGGCTACAAAGTAAACAAAAACAGAATGCTGGACGACAGCAAAGACTTACTGTGGAGCAAAGACGGCGTCCACAACGTACATCCGCACATGACATGAGGATCAACAATGTCCCCACAAAGGAGGATAAAAACAACTGAAATATCCTCGATTGCTAAAACAAAGTAGATGCGGGAAATATCGCTTAAAGGAAGACATGAAACTGCTACAGGAAAATACCAAAAAAAGAGAAAAAGCCACCAAAATAGGAGCGCAAGACAAGAACCAAAACACTACACACAGGAAAACAGCAAACAATGGTGTGATGTGACAGGTGGTGACAGTACACCTACTTTGAGACAAGAGCTATAGTGATACATAGTTGGTTATGGTTTCAAGTCTTATCCAATAATTGCGACAACGACTTTTTACTGTCAACTGAGTTTCGTTTTTTTGTGGTTTTTGCTGGTGGTGTAGCTCCGGATTTTTTCAATGAAAAAAATGTGCCTTGGCTCAAAAAAGGTGGAAAAACTCTGCTCTAAAGGGTGAGCATGGCTAAGGTGGTGTGGTCTTAGCGGTCTTGGTGGGGACTCGCCTTGCATCATTTACAGACCACATTGGTCTGACTACGGTCCCTTTGAAAAAAAAAATGCAAAAAAAGTTCCATACTTTCCAGGTGACTTTTCTCGTTTTATCAACATTTTTTTCATTTTGACTTTCTCTTCTCACTCCATGCAAAGAATCAACCACCAGACAACAAGATGGCACAACGGAACTTGATAGTTGATACTGTTACCTGATTGGCTGTTAGTGTGTCACTCCCACTTCTTGGGTTGCTCGGTTTCTCTTTTTTCCAGTGAAGAAGAAAAAAATATATATCGAAAGTTTTATCGGACACATTTTTTATTGATATGAATTATGTGTCTATCACAATATGTATTGATATTATCGTATCGCCCAGCCCTATGTCTCATGCAAACTTTTTACGTTAAAACTTTGCATGTTCGAATGAACACCTGAGACATCAACTTGGACCAATAATGGTATCTGTCTTGAATTTTCATGAAATTATGATTACTATTCCTCATACTTTCAACCTAATTCATAGGGCAGTTGATACATATGCATACATATATATATATATGTGTGTGTGTGTGTATACATGTGTGTATATGTATGTGTATATACTGTATATGTATGTGTATACCTATATATGTATGTATATTTTTTTAATTCAATAGTGTTTTTCACCTTTATCAAAGTGTCGGAAGTCTAAAAAAATGTTTGTCCTCATAATGGCTTATTTTGCAGATGTACTCACTAAAAATTATTCACACTCGGATACATGTCAGCCTAAGTATTCATTAAAATTAGAGCAAAGGTTTTATTTTACAACTATATTCACCATATTTTCCGGATTGTAAAGAGCACCGGTAAATAAGCCGCACCCACTAAATTTTAGAAGGAAAAAGTATGTTTCCATATATTGGCCGCACCCGACTTTAAGCCTCAGATATATACGTTGTGAAATTAGTTATTTACGCAGAAAGATTCTGTAAATGTGTACTTACATACCTTCATTGTTTCCAAATGGCAGTAAAACGGCGGATCAAACAAAACAGAAGTCATGGTCATGGACACACCAGCTGTGGAAGCTAGCTCTCCAATCAGCTGAACAGACTCAATAACTCCACGGTGACGTGTTGGTGAATTTACTGGGAAATTTGTAAAACTGAAACCATACAAACTGAATGCCATTTGAAGTTAATAATACTAACACGGACACTTTTGAACATGTTCGCATATTAGCTATTGTTAACAACGCCAACTTGATTACGTTACGATATGCATGAAAACACTCCTACAAATGTCCCAATGGAACGCTTTAGTAAGTATGAATTGTTTTAGTTATATTGTAAAACTTACGAATGTTGCTCGGAATAATGACCGAAGAATCCATACGAGTAAAAACGCTATGCACGGCTGGAAGACGAACGAAAAGTAAAATAAAAATAGCACTACCCGTAAATAGAAGAACACTTGCAGTGAGCACAAAAAATATATTTTCTAGTTGTATTTACTTTTTTTTTTTGTAGTTGTTATCGGAGAAAATGCCATAAATTAGCCGCGCCGTCTTATAAGCCGCAGGGTTCAAAGTGTAAATAACAGTCCTGAATTTAGGGTACCGTATTTTTCAGACTTTAAGTCGCAGTTTTTTTCATAGTTTGGCCGGGGGTTTGCGACTTATACTCAGGAGCGACTTATGTGTGAAATTATTAACACATTACCGTAAAATATCAAGTAATCTCATTCACGTAAGAGACTAGACGTATAAGATTTCATGGGATTTAGCGATTAGGAGTGACGGATTGTTTGGTAAACGTATAGCATGTTCTATATGTTATAGTTATTTGAATGACTCTTACCATAATATGTTACGTTAACATACCAGTTGGTTATTTATGCCTCATATAACGTACACTTATTCAGCCTGTTGTTCACTATTCTTTAGACATTTTAAATTGCCTTTCAAATGTCTATTCTTGGTGTTGGCTTTTATCAAATACATTTCCCAAAAAAATGTGACTTATACTCCAGTGCGACTTATATATGTTTTTTTCCTTCTTTATTATGCATTTTCGGCAGGTGCGACTTATACTCCGAAAAATACGGTACTATTTTTGGCTACTGTTTGGCCACGCAATTTGAACAGTAACACTGTGTTTGAACATTTCATTAGCCTACCACTAGATGGAGCCCAACCACAGTTTGAGGATCACTGCGCTAAATTGACGCTCTGCTTTGTCAGCGTTAATTGGGTTTTGAGATTGTAGTCCTTAAACCAAAAAAGTGTTTTTTGTGTGGTTTGTGCCCCAAAAAAAGTCTCACGTGAGGGGGAAAAAACAAAACAAAAACATGTTTGCGATTGCATCCGTGGCTGTGGATTTCACCACTTTTCTCACCTGCTTCACAAGAACCGAGCGTGGAACACGATAGCGCGGGCCCCGAGGCCTGGGTCTCGCCTGGCCGTCCGAGCCCGGCGTCATGCGAGATGCTGCGGGTGTGAAAGTCAAAAGAGCGACCCGCGGGAGATCAGCTCGGGGTCAGTCGCCGTGAAAGGCGACCCTTTTTGCGCTCCGCGTTGCATTACCATCCAGCAGAAATACTCACCAAGTGCAGTAAAAACATCTCCACCACCAGACATCTGCAAACGATCCCTCTCCCGACATCTGGCGCTGAGCTAATATCCCTAACCCTGGGCGCTCCTGGCACGGGAGGAAAAAGTAGCTATGAATCGGAGAGCTAAATGTCACAATTCTCCCTGCCTGGCACCGGAAGCAGGCGCGCCTGACGAGGCAGCAAATCCGGCCCACGTTAATTTACCAGGCAGCGGAAAAACGTCCGACACCTCGGAACGGCACGTGCGGCTGGCACTAGGCGAAGGTGGCGCCTCCGCCGCCGCCGCGTTCAATGATGGCTCGTAATCAGATCATAACGGATTAGCCCAGATAGCGCTTGATAATGTCAGCGCGTGCCTGGAGACGCCATCGGGACAAAGATGTGAATAACTATTAGTGATCTTGATAGAGCTGCTTGGTTGACTTACAGGGAAACAAAGATCTCGTATTGTTTTTGGATTTTTTTTTTTTTTAGTTGTCAGAAGACTCCACACATGGCATGCAGTGCACTAGGAGGTGGGCAACACCCGCGAGTAGCCAGAAATAGCATTTACTCGAGACACATTCTGAAGACAAAAGAAAAACATCTGGGATCATAACATTACACACACACACACAAAAACTGGGATGTGTAATTTTTTTGCGAGAAATTGCGTGGGAATGCTGAAATATGCAAACCGCTGAAATGTGCGAGCCAAATGTAACTTTAGCATGTTAAAGTGAGAATGTGTCAAGTACCAAGTCATATGACAATGGAGCGTGCACATGTCAAATTTGTTTACATTTTTTTTTGCATGCTAACAGTTAGAATGCGTCAAGTACTTGAGTGTGCACATGTCAAATTAGCTAAAAAAAAAAAAAAGTTTGTACCAAGTCGTAGCATCTCAGCCACCACAACATACTTCAAATACTCCCATGACAGACATTCTTGCACTCCTCTCAAACAGTCAATCCCCCCTGGATAGAGATGTCCGATAATATCGGCCTGCCGATATTATCGGACGATAAATGCTTTAAAATGTAATATCGGAAATCATCTGTATCGTTTTTTTTTATTATCGGTATCGTTTTTTAAATTTTTTTATCAAATCAACATAAAAAACACAAGATACACTTACAATTTGTGCACCAACCAAAAAAAACCTCCCTCCCCCATTTACACTCATTCACACAAAAGGGTTGTTTCTTTCTGTTATTAATATTCTGCTTCCTACATTATATATCAATATATATCAATACAGTCTGCAAGGGATACAGTCCGTAAGCACACATGATTGTGCGTGCTGCTGCTCCACTAATAGTACTAACCTTTAACAGTTAATTTTACTCATTTTCATTCATTACTAGTTTCTATGTAACTGTTTTTATATTGTTTTACTTTCTTTTTTATTCAAGAAAATGTTTTTAATTTATGTATCTTATTTTATTTTATTTTTTAAAAAGGACCTTATCTTCACCATACCTGGTTGTCCAAATTAGGCATAATAATGTGTTAATTCCACGACTGTATATATCGGTATCGGTTGGTATCGGTAATTAAGAGTTGGACAATATCGGAATATCGGATATCGGCAAAAAAGCCATTATCGGACATCCCTCACACGCATTACAAACATAGCAGCAAAAATCATCGGCCTATCCACACCCAACATTTCAGATTTAAACCACAGGTCCATCATTGGACTGGCAAACACGATAGTCCAGGATATCACTCACCCACTACACCAATAACTTGATTGATTGAAACTTTTATTAGTAGATTGCACAGTACAGTACATATTCCGTACAATTGACCACTAAATGGTAACCCGAATAAGTTTTTCAACTTGTTTAAGTCGGGGTCCACTTTGATTGATTCATGATACAGATATATACTAACATCATAATACAGTCATCACACAAGTTAATCATCAGAGTATATACATTGAATTATTTACATTATTTACAATCCGGGGTGTGGGAAGGGGAGGGGGGGCGGGGGGGTAGGTTTGGTTGATATCAACACTTCAGTCATCAACAATTGCATCATCAGAGAAATGGACATTGGAACAGTGTACGTCTGACTTGGTAGGATATGTACAGCAGGTAGTGGACATAGAGAGAGAGAGAGATCAGAAAGCATAAGAATAAGTATCTACATTTGATTATTTACATTTGATTATTTACAATCCGGGGAGGTAGGATGTGGAAGGGAGGGTGTTAGTTTAGGGTTGTAGTTGCCTGGAGGTGTTCTTTTAGAGCGGTTTTGAAGGAGGATAGAGATGCCCTTTCTTTTACACCTGTTGGGAGTGCATTCCATATTGATGTGGCATAGAAAGAGAATGAGTTAAGACCTTTGTTAGATCGGAATCTGGGTTTAACGTGGTTAGTGGAGCTCATCCCACTACCATCAGGGCGCAGGTACAGAACCATCAAATTTCCCGCCTCAGGAAAAGCCTTATCCCTGCAGCTGTAGCCGCCCTTAACAGCAGGCCCGGCCGACCTGTCTGACAAGCCTGTAAATGTGTTGGTCATGTACGATGTCTTTTTGTTATTTTTGTTTCGTGATGTGTAATGTCTATTGTTTAAATGTACGGCAATGAAAATTAATTTCCCCAACGGGGACCAATAAATCGAAATCTAAAATTGAAATCTAAAAGTCATATGACTATAGAGCTTGCCCATGTAAAATTAGCTTTAAACAAAAGTTAGCATGCTAACAGTTAGAATGTGTCAAGTACCAAGTCATAAGACTGCAGCATGCACATGTAAAATTAGCTAAAAAAAAGAGTTAGCATGCTAACAGTTAGAATGTGTCAAGTACCAAGTCATAAGACTGCAGCATGCACATGTAAAATTAGCTTAAAAAAAGACTTAGCATGCTAACAGTTAGAATGTGTCAAGTACCAAGTCATAAGACTGCAGCATGCACATGTAAAATTAGCTTTAAAAAAAGGTAGCATGCTAGCAGTTAGAATGTGTCAAATATCAAGTCATAAGATTGCAGCATGCACATGTAAAATTAGCTAAAAAAAAGAGTTGGCATGCTAACAGTTAGAATGTGTCAAGTACCAGGTCATAAGACTGCAGCATGCACATCTAAAGTTAGCTTAAAAAAATGTTTGCATGCTAACAGTTAGAATGTGTCAAATACCAAGTCATAAGACTGCAGCATGTACATGTAAAATTAGCTAAAAAAAAGAGTTAGCATGCTAACAGTTAGAATGTGTCAAATACCAAGTCATAAGACTGCAGCATGCACATGTAAAGTTAGCTTAAAAAAATGTTAGCATGCTAACAGTTAGAATGTGTCAAATACCAAGTCATAAGACTGCAGCATGTACATGTAAAATTAGCTAAAAAAAAAAGAGTTAGCATGCTAACAGTTAGAATGTGTCAAATACCAAGTCGTAAGACTGCAGCATGCACAGGTAAAATTACCTAAAAAAGAAAGTTTGCACGCTAACAAAGTGTCAAGTACCAAGTCATATGACTATAAAGCATG
>NC_084739.1:78950618-78978118 GCF_033978785.1 Entelurus aequoreus
TAAACGTTGTCAAAAAGCATGTTGTTTCAACGTTGTATTTGTGTTGTAGAATATTGGTTGGGAAATGACCGAAATTTAATGGTCAAATCAACGTCGGAACCCAACATTGATTAAACGTCGTCAAAAAGTATGTTGTTTCAATGTATTTGTGTTGTCAAATATTGGTTGGGAAATGACCAAAATTCAATGTTGAAATCAAGGTCACAACCCGACATTGATTAAACGTTGTCAAAAAGTATGTTGTTTCAATGTTGTATTTGTGTTGTAAAATATTGGTTGGGAAATGACCGAAATTCAGTGTTAAAATCAACATCAGAACCCAACATTGTTTAAATGTTGTCAAAAAGCATGTTGTTTCAACATTGTATTTGTGTTGTAGAATATTGGTTGGGAATTGACCACAATTCAATAGTCAAATCAACGTCAGAACCCATCATTGTTTAAACGTTGTCAAAAAGTATGTTGTTTTAATGTTGTATTTGTGTTGTAAAATATTGGTTGGGAAATGACCAAAATTCAATGGTCAAATCAACGTCAGAACCCAACATTGATTAAACGTCGTCAAAAATTATGTTGTTTTAATGTTGTATTTGTGTTGTAGGATATTGGTTGGGAAATGACCAAAATTCAATGTTCAAATCAACGTCAGAAGCCAACATTGATTAAACGTGGTCAAAAAGTATGTTGTTTCAACGTTGTATTTGTGTTGTAGAATATTGGTTGGGAATTGACCAAAATTCAATAGTCAGATCAAGGTCAGAACCCAACATTGATTAAACGTTGTCAAAAAGTATGTTGTTTCAATGTTGTATTTGTGTTGTAGAATATTGGTTGGGAAATGACCGAAATTCAATGTTCAAATCAACGTCAGAAGCCAACATTGATTAAACGTTGTCAAAAAGTGTGTTGTTTCAACGTTGTATTTGTGTTGTAGAATATTGGTAGGGAATTGACCAAAATTCAATAGTCAGATCAAGGTCAGAACCCAACATTGATTAAACGTGGTCAAAAAGTAAGTTGTTTTAATGTTGTATTTGTGTTGTAGGATATTGGTTGGGAAATTACTGAAATTCAATGTTCAAATCAACGTCAGAAGCCAACATTGATTAAATGTGGTCAAAAAGTATGTTGTTTCAACGTTGTATTTGTGTTGTAGAATATTGGTTGGGAATTGACCAAAATTCAATAGTCAGATCAAGGTCAGAACCCAACATTGATTAAACGTGGTCAAAAAGTATGTTGTTTTAATGTTGTATTTGTGTTGGAAGATATTGGTTGGGAAATCACAAAAATTCAGGGTTCAAATCAACGTCAAAACCCATCATTGTTTAAACTTTGTCAAAAAGCATGTTGTTTCAATGTTGTATTTGTGTTGTAGAATATTGGTTGGGAAATGACCAAAATTCAACGGTCAAATCAACGCCAGAACCCAACATTGATTAAACGTCGTCAAAAAGCATGTTGTTTCAATGTTGTATTTGTGTTGTAGAATATTGGTTGGGAATTGACCACAATTCAATAGTCAAATCAACGTCAGAACCCATCATTGTTTAAACGTTGTCAAAAAGCATGTTGTTTTAATGTTGTATTTGTGTTGTAGGATATTGGTTGGGAAATGACCAAAATTCAATGTTCAAATCAACGTCAGAAGCCAACATTGATTAAACGTGGTCAAAAAGCATGTTGTTTCAACGTTGTATTTGTGTTGTAGAATATTGGTTGGGAATTGACCAAAATTCAATAGTCAGATCAAGGTCAGAACCCAACATTGATTAAACGTTGTCAAAAAGTATGTTGTTTCAATGTTGTATTTGTGTTGTAGAATATTGGTTGGGAAATGACCAAAATTCAATGTTCAAATCAACGTCAGAAGCCAACATTGATTAAACGTGGTCAAAAAGTATGTTGTTTCAACGTTGTATTTGTGTTGTAGAATATTGGTTGGGAATTGACCAAAATTCAATAGTCAGATCAAGGTCAGAACCCAACATTGATTAAACGTGGTCAAAAAGTAAGTTGTTTTAATGTTGTATTTGTGTTGGAAGATATTGGTTGGGAATCACAAAAATTCAGGGTTCAAATCAACGTCAGAACCCATCATTGTTTAAACTTTGTCCAAAAGCATGTTGTTTCAATGTTGTATTTGTGTTGTAAAATATTGGTTGGGAAATGACCAAAATTCAATGGTCAAATCAACGTCAGAACCCAACATTGATTAAACGTCGCCAAAAAGTATGTTTTAATGTTGTATTAGTGTTGGAAGATATTGGTTGGGAAATTACCCAAATTCAGTGTTCAAATCAACGTCAGAACCCATCATTGTTTAAACGTTGTCAAAAAGCATGTTGTTTGAACGTTGTATTTGTGTTGTAGAATATTGGTTGGAAAATGACCAAAATTCAATGGTCAAATCAACGTCAGAACCCAACATTGATTAAACGTTGTCAAAAAGTATGTTGTTTTAATGTTGTATTTGTGTTGTAGGATATTGGTTGGGAAATTACTGAAATTCAATGTTCAAATCAACGTCAGAAGCCAACATTGATTAAACGTGGTCAAAAAGTATGTTGTTTCAACGTTGTATTTGTGTTGTAGAATATTGGTTGGGAATTGACCAAAATTCAATAGTCAGATCAAGGTCAGAACCCAACATTGATTAAACGTTGTCAAAAAGTAAGTTGTTTTAATGTTGTATTTGTGTTGGAAGATATTGGTTGGGAAATCACCGAAATTCACGGTTCAAATCAACGTCAAAACCCATAATTGTTTAAACGTTGTCAATAAGCATGTTGTTTCAATGTTGTATTTGTGTTGTAGAATATTGGTTGGGAAATGACCAAAATTCAATAGTCAGATCAATGTCAGAACCCATCATTGATTAAACGTCGCCAAAAAGCATGTTTTGACGTTGTATTTGTGTTGTAAAATATTGGTTGGAAAATGACCAAAATTCAATGGTCAAATCAACGTCAGGACCCAACATTGATTAAACGTCGCCAAAAAGTATGTTTTAATGTTGTATTAGTGTTGGAAGATATTGGTTGGGAAATTACCCAAATTCAGTGGTCAAATCAACGTCAGAACCCAACATTGTTTAAACGTTGTCAAAAAGCATGTTGTTTGAACGTTGTATTTGTGTTGTAGAATATTGGTTGGGAAATGACCAAAATTCAATGGTCAAATCAACGTCAGAACCCAACATTAATTAAACGTCGTCATAAAGTATGTTGTTTTAATGTTGTATTTGTGTTGTAGGATATTGGTTGGGAAATGACCAAAATTCAATGGTCAAATCAACGTCAGAACACAACATTGATTAAACGTCGTCAAAAGTATGTTGTTTCAATGTTGTAAGCTTGCTGTCCAATCAGCTAAACAGACTCTATAACTCCATGTGGACGTTTTGGTGTATTTACAAAAACTGAAACAAAACAAACAGAATGCCATTGTACGTTAATAATACTAACACACACACTCGTGAACGTGTTAGCATACTGGCTAATGCTTATGATGCTAGCTTGGTTACATTACAATAGCATGTACAAATATGCATGAAAACAGTCCTGCCGACCTCACACATGTGACGGTTTAGTAAGTATGAATTGTTTTAGTTGTATTGTAAAACTTACAAACGTTGCTACGAGTGATGAACGAAGAATCCTTTCGAGCGAAAACACCACGGATGCTTATTTCCTGTTTATGGCATTAAAACAGGAAGAACATTTTCAACCTACCGAGCAACCTACATCGCACAAACAATACCACACCTGTTCAGTCTTCTGCTTGGGTTTAATGCAAACTATTGAACACAAACATTATGGGCATTAGCAGGAAAAAATGTGTTTCTGCTCTGCTGCTCCCGGTCTGTGGAACGCTCTCCCTGACCACCTGAGGGCACCTCAGACTGTGGATGCTTTTAAAAAAAGGCTTAAAAACCCATCTTTTTAAAAAAGCCTTTTTATAGATATGCATGCTGGTTTTAGCTGTTGGGCTGTTTCTGGTTTTATTTTTTATTTGTTTTTATTATCTTTTATTATTGTTATTATTATTACTTTTTTTTTTTTTTTACACTGTGGCACATTGAGGTTGTTTGCTCAACGTAAAGTGCTTTTTACAAATAAAATCTATCATTATTATTATTATTATTGTTTTATTAGGGTTAATATTTTAGGGCAAAAAGTAGCGGCTTATCTTATGTAATTTTATTACTATTTATTATTTAAGCATTTATTATTTTTAGCACTGTGTAATTGTGTTTTTCATCGGTTTGAGTCCCTTCTTTTGCAGTATATTTGATTAATATTTATTTTTGTAATTAGCCTGACCTAAGCCTCGATAATGATCTTTTTAATCACCGCATGCTTTCATATCATTTGACAAGGTTGTAAACTGTAAGTAGGTCAGATATCAATATTGAATAAGATACAAATCAAGAGTAGGATTAATATTTGAGTGGGCCCCGGGCCCCTCGGTAGTGGGAAAGGTGAGCCCCGAGGTCAAAAAGGTTAAGAACCCCTGACTTAACATAAATTGACTGGTTTTAGCATCTTTAATGTACAAATGGTATCAATGTGTCACAAGCATCTTGTGATCATCTGGTCACTTTGACATATTTCCCCCTCTTTGTTTACATGTTTCCCTCCCCTTGCCATACCTCTCCTGATCCCTCGCTTCCTCCCTCCCTCGCCGGCTCAGTGGCGGCGGCGAGCCATTTGCTTCTGTTTTCCCAACTCGCACGGGACGAGCCCCCGGGTTTGTTATTGTAGGCTTTGCTGAACATGAGCCGGTCTTTACGGCGGATTGAAAGCATTTGCTTCCAATGAAAATCTGCTCTTAGATTACAAGGCCTGAGCCGGGGCCCCGGCCCGCCTTTCCAGCCGCCGGACCAAGAGAAACGGCTACAGGGAGAGAGGGGGGTGGGGCTAATGATGTGGCATGGGAGAATTCGGCTGATTGGTCGGTTAATGGATGGGTTAATTGGGAGCCGTGATTGATTGTTTGTTAAGGAAGTAAAAGGCCGATCACTAGAATGTTTCTTGTTAAACTGTAAGAAAACAAATGACGACATCATCGTGTGACGTTTCAATCAATAGTTTGATAATAGACGACTAATAGCTTGTGTTCTAGTTTGTATTTGTAGTAAATGCATAAATACAGTTGTGGTCAAAAGTTGACAAACTCTCTTATTTTTTTGTGATAGAGTGATTGGAGCACATACTGGTTGGTCACAAAAGACAATCATGAAGTTTGGTTCTTTTATGAATGTATTATTGGTCTACTGAAAATGTGACCAAATCTGCTGGGTCAAAAGTATACACTACCGTTCAAAAGTTTGGGGTCACCCAAACAATTATGTGGAATAGCCTTCATTTCTAAGAACAAGAACAGACTGTCAAGTTTCAGATGAAAGTTCTCTTTTTCTGGCCATTTTGAGCGTTTAATTGACCCCACAAATGTGATGCTCCAGAAACTCAATCTGCTCAAAGGAAGGTCAGTTTTGTAGCTTCTGTAACGAGCTAAACTGTTTTCAGATGTGTGAACATGATTGCACAAGGGTTTTCTAATCATCAATTAGCCTTCTGAGCCAATGAGCAAACACATTGTACCATTAGAACACTGGAGTGATACTTGCTGGAAATGGGCCTCTATACACCTATGTAGATATTGCACCAAAAAGCAGACATTTGCAGCTAGAATAGTCATTTACCACATTAGCCATGTATAGAGTGTATTTCTTTAAAGTTAAGACTAGTTTAAAGTTATCTTCATTGAAAAGTACAGTGCTTTTCCTTCAAAAATAAGGACATTTCAATGTGACCCCAAACTTTTGAACGGTAGTGTACATACAGCCAACTAAGGTGCGCGCCTGTGCAATTGCGCACTGCTCAAGCGTCCTCTGCGCACGGCAAATCTATACCACGCACAAAATCGAATTAAAAAAATAAGCGCATAACAATTTTCGACACACGGACACGACAGAGAAAACAGTTTTCGTCATCGTTGTTCAAATATTGTAACGTCTGTTGAGACGCTTTGAGGACATGAATTCCATCCATGACTTTACTGAGCAAAACTCTTTATTGTCGGCCATAAACACATCACCAAAACAAGAGTAAAAAAAATGATATCTAGCAAAAGTGGTCATTTTCTGCAGTACAAACCAGACCAAAAGCAACTTTGTTATATCAACAGCAGCCGCTCGCTCTTTCTCACTTGCGCCAACACATGCACATATGGCACTTAGCCAGTGATGCGTTTACAGCCACACAAAAAGTCGGACAACTCCAACACCACACATAAAGTGTCATTCTAGGTCGTTACACTATGATTTACCAATCAAATGTGTGCTTATTCTAGTGTCATTTATTAGGAATCTTAATTTATAAATATTAATCATGAAATGCTGTTAGTATATTAAATAATAACTAATAAAATATATTTTTACAAACAGGAAGTTGCAGGAATGTACACATGATCCCCTGCTTACATCTCATTGTGCAACATGTGAATGTTTTAATGGGAACTAAATGCAATGTCTGAAAGGGGTACAAATTATTTCCAAAGCCGGACCTCCACCCAGACAAACAATACAAGTACACAGTTCATGAAAACAATATTTTTTGTTATTGTCATTGTAAGTGGGCCTAAACACTTATATTAGAAATGGAAATGACTGCTGTCATTTGATTATAATAATAAGAGAATGTTGTCTGTCTATATGTGTTGGCCCTGCCATGAGGTGGGGACTTGTCCAGGGTGTACCCCGCCTTCCGCCCGAATGCAGCTGAGATAGGCTACAGCGACCCCGAAAGGGACAAGCGGTGGAAAATGGATGGATGGATGGAGATGTAACTTGTTATTTAGTCAGGTTTGGGACAGGTGTGCTGCTGGTGTAGCCACAGTGTGCACGTCTGATGTTGCTCACATGGCCTCCACTCAATGCTCAGGGACTTTTTGCCTTTGCTTACACACATGAAAAATTAGAGGGAACATTGCATACAACAATGTTAATATTTGGTTACATGTCCCTAGGCAAGTTTCACTGCAATAAGACGCTTTTGGTAGCCATCCACAAGCTTCTTGACAAAATTGGTGCAGTTCAGCTAAATTTGTTGGTTTTCTGACATGGACTTGTTTCTTCAGCATTGTCCACACGTTTAAGTCAGGCCTTTGCGAAGGCCATTCTAAAACCTTCATTCTAGCCTGATTTAGCCATTCCTTTAGCACTTTTGACGTGTGTTTGGGGTCATTGTCGTGTTGGAACACCCAACGGCGGTTGGAGACCCAACCTCCGGGCTGATGATTTTAGGTTGTCCTGAAGAATTTGGAGGTAATCCTCCTTTTTCATTGTCCCATTTACTCTCTGTAAAGCACCAGTTCCATTGGCAGCAAAACAGGCCCAGAGCATAATACTACCACCACCATGCTTGAAGGTTGGCATGGTGTTTCTGGGATTAAAGGCCTCACCATTTCTCCTCCTAACATATTGCTGGGTATTGTGGCCAAACAGCTCAATTTTTGTTTCATCTGACCACAAAACTTTCCTCCAGAAGGTCTTATTTTTGTCCATGTGATAAAACAGCACGGGCGCAAACGACACCCGGCGCCGATAAATAATGCGCAGATGCGTAACAGTTAGACATGGGCCGATATTCTATGAAAATGAACGCAAAATAGTCCATAGTTGCCGTGTGCGTGCATGTTTTCTTTGAACCAGTCTCAGCAGCATGGCCGTTTTTATTACAAATAAACAATAGTAACGATGACCGCGGTAAAACTCCCGATTACCGTATTACCGTATTAAATAAAAACGATCGGAAAACTACGGTTGATATACACATGGTTGATAAAATCATGGACCTACTAGCGTTAGCTTGCTAGCTAGCGTCTTTCCCCATTAAGATACGTCACACCCCAATCTAAACTTGTATAAAACAGGCCCAAAGCATAATACTACCACCACCATGCTTGACGGTTGGCATGGTGTTCCTGGGATTAAAGGCCTCACCTTTTCTCCTCCAAACATGGGTATTGGGCCAAACAGCTACATTTTTGTTTCATCTGACCACAGAACTTTCCTCCAGAAGGTCTTATCTTTGTCTATGTGATCAGCAGCAAACTTTACACGAGCTTTAAGGTGTGGCTTCTGGAGCAAGGGCTTCCTTCTTGCATGGTAGCCTCTCAGTCCATGGCGATGCAAAACACACTTGACTGTGGACATACACTGACACCTGTGTTCCAGCAGCTTCCAATTCATTGCAGACCTGCTTTTTGGTGGTTGTCGGTTGACTCTTGATCATCCTGACCAATGTTCTCTCAGCAGCAGGTGATAGCTGGCGTTTTCTTCCTGATCGTGGCAGTGACAAAACTGTGCCATGCACTTTATACTTACTAACAATTATCTGCACAGTTGCTATTGGGACCTTAAGCTGCTTTGAAATGGCTCCAAGTGACTTTCCTGACTTGTTTGAGTCAATGATTTGTTTTTTCCGATCTGTGCTGAGTTTGTAACCGAGTCTAATGACTGCATCACATGAGCCCTATCTAAATGGGCTCAGAGAAGTCAACAAGTGTCGTCAATCATAATCACTCACATGAAGTTAAGAGGCCATGCCATGAAGCTAATTTGATTTGATTGTAACTTTTCTACATCACCAAAATTGATCATGTATGTTGCTGTATGTATACTTTTGACCCAGCAGATTTGGTCACATTTTCAGTAGACCCATATTAAATTCATAAAATAACTAAACTTCATGAATGTTTTTTTGTGACCAACAAGTATGTGCTCCAATCACTCTATCACAAAAAAATAAGAGTTGTAGAAATTATTGGAAACTCAAGACAGCCATGACATTATGTTCTTTACAAGTGTATGTACACTTTTGATCACGACTGTACATGTCAAATTTAGAATATTTTATGTCAACGGGTAGATTAAAAACATCCCTATCAAACATTGTGAATAATCCCAATTATGTATACAAGCCTAGTTAGTACTTAAAGTAGCCTAATGCGAACATGTTGTAGCCTTATGCTAACTCAAACATGTTTTATTTGTGTTTATACACCTAAACCTATTGTTTTTAAGGTCAATCCACCTGATAATTACATTGATCCAACACAAATTGGTCCCCCACACTTGTTGTTTAAAAAAATATTAAAATGTATTTGAACAAAGTACATCATATTTGTAGTAGTACCTTAATTTTGAAAAATGTAGGGTATTTTACGTCAACTACACCCCTACGAGAAAGTGCTTAATCCCAATGATGTGCCTCTAATTTTAGGTTTAGCTGGCGTTAATGTAGCCTCAGGCTAACGTAATGCTAACACAAACATGTTTTTTGTGTTTATACATAAAGTATTGTCTTTAGGGTTAATCCATGTGATGATTTGTAGCGGGACATTTGGATTTTTGTGTATGTTTGCATCATAATAATCACAGTACAGTACGTTGCATTAGTTGGAGTTACACTTCCTAATACGACACAATAGTGGCATCTTCTTCCGTAATCTAGACACATTTAGGATATTTTACATCAAAATAAATAATAAATGGAGCAGTTATAGACTTATCCCAATGATTTAGCTCCAATTTCAAACCGAGCTAGTGTTAATGTAGCCTAATGCTAACGTTATGCTAACCCACACATGTTTTTTGTGTTTATACATAAAATATTGTCTTTAAGGTCAATCCATGTGATGATTTGTAATGGGACATTTGGATTTTTGTGTATGTTTGCATCATAATAATCACAGTACAGTACGTTGCATTAGTTGGAGTTACACTTCCTAATACGACACATTAGTGGCATCTTCTTCCGTAATCTAGACACACTTAGGATATTTTACATCAAAAGAAATAATAAATTGAGCAGTTATAAAGCTTAATCCCAATAATTTAGCTCCAATTTCAAACCGAGCTAGTGTTAATGTAGCCTAATGCTAACACAATGTAGCCTAATGCTAACCTAATTGTGTGTTTTGTTTGTGTTTATTAATTAAAACTTTTAGTTAGAAGTGCTTGAGTGGAGTCTGAAAAAGACTGTACTATATTGTTTTCTTAAATGTCTGAGTCTCATTTGCCAGTATGCATTTATTTCAATTTGTCCTATTTGAGTTGCCGTAGTCAGGAAGTAGTCGGTCCTATATTTTGTTGTGTCCTACAAAGTAAGTGTTTAATTTATTACACGTCAGCTGTTTGACTGTAATGTGTATCTTAGTCATAGTTGTGATTGACAAATTTGGAGGTGTTAAAATCGCTAGTGCTAATTATTCGGGTTTATACGGCGCGACCAAATTAGCATCGAGCTAGCACATTTTTTTGAAAGCATTTCTGTTATTTTGGAATGTCAGAGGAGTTCTGTGTGTTCAGTTTTTCGATGTTTTAAAGTAAAGACTCTTAAAAGGTTCTCAAATGGAGACAACCAGTTATCTGACTGATAAGCTAGCAAGAAGAGATTAGCTAGTTTGCTAGCATTGCTAGATTTTGATTGATTGATTGAGACTTTTATTAGTAGATTGCACAGTACAGTACATATTCCGTACAATTGACCACTAAATGGTAACACCGGAATCAGTTTTTCAACTTGTTTATGTCGGGGTCCACGTTAATCAATTCAGTGTTTATCGGACGTTTCAGGTGTTTAAACACAGTGAATGAACTCAACTATGTTATTCCTTAACCCAATCTTAGACTTCCTCATTTTTAGAGCAACTATGTGCTATTTCTGTGCCGCTTTTCTCTATTTCTTCATGACACGACAACCGTATAGTTTGAGTTCCATGTAATCAAAGTTGTTGGAACCATTTCTCGAGTTAAATCTTTGAATGCAGAAACCAGCTGTGTGTTTATATAATTGTGTTGGATCTGCAAGCTGCAGCTTTGCCAGACTTTTTATTTTTTTTTGGTCTCACAGCGGGAATTGAAGTTGGAAAAATTGAGCATTGTGTTACATTGTTTCATTGACGGATTGTTTTTCCAGTGGCACAACAAACATGGCGGAACACTTAATTTTTTTGCCTTTAAGACACTCCCCCATAGTACTGCAGATTTACTGCAGGGGGTTGTGGTATTATTAGTCGATTAAACCTTTTTTGTTATATTGTTTATCTTACCCTGCAATTGTTGCACACATTTATATTTATTTAAATACACATTAAGACATGACATGTCTACCCTACTCACTGTACTCTTCCAGGTTTAAAATGAACACATGAATACATAATTTAGATGAGCAGTGATTTAACTGTGGTATGCTAAATAATCACCTTATTAAAAAACAGACTTCTCCATTGAACACGGTGGCCGAAATGACATACTCATCATGAACGGAGAAGTTAAACAGGACAATACTGCCATCTAATGGATAGCCACCGGAACACGGAGATTCAAGTATTTCTTTTATGTAAATAAAATATAAAAAATATATATATATATATATATATATATATATATATATATATATATATATATATATATATATATATATATATATATATATATATATATATATGAAATACTCGAGTTGGTGAATTCTAGCTGTAAATAACCACGCCCCCAACCACGCCCCCTGCCCCGAACCCCCCCCCCACTCCACTCCCTACCCCCCACCTCCCGATATTGGAGGTCTCAAGGTTGGCAAGTATGCTATACGGTATAGTGTTCTGTGGTTACTTTTTGGTTGGGCAAGCGGACGTGACGACAGGCTGTCCTCACTCGGACCTGGAGGGGGCGTGCCTTAAGACCGGCTGGAAATCGGGAGAAATTCGGGAGAATGGTTGTCCCGGAGATTTTCGGGAGAGGCACTGAAATTCGGGAGTCTTCCGGAAAATTCGGGTGGGTTGGCAAGTATGACTTAAACGCGTGGACAATGCTGAAGAAACAAGTCCATGTCAGAAAAACCAACAACCCAAAGCATCCGCCTCGGCGTCATTAGAAAGCCCCTCGCTATGCGCGCACATGCGTTTGTCGGCGTTGTGGGAGCGGGCGCTGTTGCGTATGGATCTTGGCGAGGCGCTCTGTGCTAATGGCGTCTATAATTCAGGTGCCCCGCAGGCATGCTTTCAGGAATTCTTTTGCCCGAGGTAATGGGGAGCAAAGGCCCGGGTTTTAGGCCGCTGATTATTCCATTGATGTGGCGGGGCTGGAAAAAAGTCATCTCCAAGCGGATTAGCGCCAACATCCCTATTAATTATCAATGATACGAGGGGGTTTAGCGGGGTGTCGCCTGGCGGAGCGGCTTTAGAAGTGCTTTGTGCCCGATCAATAAGTAACCGCCGACACTCCCAGCGCCGATGGAGTCACTTATCGGTTCGCGCTTGTTTACCGCTTTCCTTCGCCGGCGACAATTAGGCAGATATAGGCCGTAGCGTTTTCGCGTCAAAGCCCCTAAGCCGCCTCCTCTTCAGGTGAGGTGGCCTCGATACGGCGCCTTATCCCAGCCCAACAGGTCGCCATTGTTATGAAAAGCAGCTAGCTTTGTTAGCGCCCCGTCCTTTTGTAGCGCCGTGTTCCTCCTTCCACCTCCAGTCAAACGGGGCTTCAATAACTCCTCGGGATAATAAAGACTAAATCCCTCCGTCATTTTCAATTCTGCGTGGGAAATGCGACCTTACACGTCCTTTGTGCGTCTCCTCCTGCCGCCGTCTTCTTGTTGAAAGGGATATTTATAAAAGTATTAAAAATCAATGCCTTCATAAGGTGCCGTTACCCCCCCCCCCCCCCCCCCCCCCCAACCCCCCGCCATTCACTTTCTGCCATTGTTGTGTCGGCGTACAAAAGCCCCGCACAATTCCCCCTGAAATCGCATTTAGTCCCTTGGAGCGGCGAGTAAACAAAAAAGGCGTCTCATCTTTTGCATTTCCTCCCTCTGTGGCGTCCTGGCAGGCGACGGGCTGGACAACAGTGTGGCGTCTCCGAGCACGGGCGACGACGACGACCCGGATAAGGAGAAGAAGCGCAACAAGAAGAGGGGCATCTTCCCCAAGGTGGCCACCAACATCATGAGAGCTTGGCTCTTCCAGCATCTAACGGTGAGTCCTCGCACACAATCTTTGACTACCTACGCTTTCGCCAACAACGCTTTAGCTAGCAACACTTTAGTGACAAACTCTTCTTTACTGACCAACACTTTAGGGACAAACGCTTCCGTGACGTACGCTTTAACTACAACCGCTTTAACTACAACCGCTTTAGCAACGACCGCTTTAGCTACAACCGCTTTAGCTACAACCGCTTTAGTGACATACACTATCGTGACGTACGCTTTAGCAACGACCGCTTTAGCAACCACCGCTTTAGGGACAAACTCTTTAGTGACGTGCGCTTAAGCGACGACCGCTTTAGCGACTAACGCTTTAGCTAAAAACACTTTAGCAACGTCTACTTTAGCTACGATGCTTTAGCTGCGACCGCTTTAGCTGCGACCGCTTTAACCGCGGCCGTTTTAGCCGCAACCGCTTTAAATACGACGGCTTTAACTACGACGGCTTTAACTACGACGCTTGAGCTACGACGCTTGAGCTACGACGCTTGAGCTACGACGCTTGAGCTACAACCGCTTTAGTGACCAACTCTTTAGTGACCAACTCTTTAGTGACGTACACTTTCGTAACAACCACTTTAGCAACGACTGCTTTAGCTACAACCGCTTTAGCTACAACCGCTTTAGGGATAACCGCTTTAGTGATAACCGCTTTAGTGATAACCGCTTTAGTGACCAACTCTTTAGTGACGTACACTTTTGTGACGACCGCTTTAGGAACGACCGCTTTAGCAACGACCGCTTTAGCAACGACCGCTTTAGCAACGACCGCTTTAGCAACGACCGCTTTAGCAACGACTGCTTTAGCAACGACCGCTTTAGGGACAAACTCTTTAGTGACTTGCGCTTTAGCGACGACCGCTTTAGCCGCGACCGCTTTAGCCGCGACCGCTTTGCCGCGACCGCTTTGGCCGCGACCGCTTTGGCCGCGACCGCTTTGGCCGCGACCGCTTTAGCCGCGACCGCTTTAGCCGCGACCGCTTTAGCCGCGACCGCTTTAGCCGCGACCGCTTTAGCCGCGACCGCTTTAAATACAACGGCTTTAAATACGACGGCTTTAACTACGACGGCTTTAACTACGACCGCTTTAACTACGACCGCTTGAGCTACGACTGCTGTAACTACGACCGCTTTAGTTACGACGGCTTTAACTATGACGGCTTTAACTACGACGGCTTTAACTACCACGGCTTTAACTACGACGGCTTTAACTATGACCGCTTTAACTACGACCGCTTTAGCTACAACCGCTTTAGCTACAACCGCTTTAGTGACATACACTATCGTGACATACGCTTTAGCAACGACCGCTTTAGGGACAAACTCTTTAGTGACTTGCGCTTTAGCGACGACCGCTTTAGCCGCGACCGCTTTAGCCGCGACCGCTTTGGCCGCGACCGCTTTGGCCGCGACCGCTTTGGCCGCGACCGCTTTGGCCGCGACCGCTTTGGCCGCGACCGCTTTAGCCGCGACCGCTTTAGCCGCGACCGCTTTAGCCGCGACCGCTTTAGCCGCGACCGCTTTAAATACGACGGCTTTAAATACGACGGCTTTAAATACGACGGCTTTAACTACGACGGCTTTAACTACGACCGCTTTAACTACGACCGCTTTAACTACGACCGCTTGAGCTACGACTGCTGTAACTACGACCGCTTTAGTTACGACGGCTTTAACTATGACGGCTTTAACACTAGAAGTCCCAGCATTTTTCTGTCTACCTAGAAGACCCAGAGAGGGGTCATTTGGCCCGACGCTTTTCCCGAATACACTAATCACTCATTTTGTTATGGTAATGAGGCTGTTAGGGGCAGTTTGTCTAGGTAGACAGAAAAATTATACATGTGGGAAATGCCGAAAGGAGCAATGGCAGTGCCAGGATTGTGAGTGACTGCTCAAATGTATGTCAGTCACGTTTACATGGACATGGTTTTTCATTCTTTGTAAATATGCTTTTTTCTTTGTAAATTTTTTTTTTTAAACTATTTTTGGCACACAAAAATAACAATTGCTTCTGCAACAACCCTCCACACCAAAACTGGGAAAACAGTTGCTTTTTCATTCTTTGTAAATATGTTTTGTTTTGTATTTTTTTTAACAATAAATGTCAGAGTGTTGATCCCTTCATTCTGTTGATCCTTGCAAAAACACACACAACCTACCTCAGAACTAAAGCTTGAGCTGTAAGGTCCCCTCCCCCACACAGGCTCAAGTGGCCCCCTGCCGTGTGCCACTAACAGCCACATTTTCATAACAAAAGGAGTGTCCACAGGGGGACCAGGGGTCAAATGACCCTCTTGTGTGTTTTCTAGTAAAAATGTCAATTGACCCTTCTCTGGGACTTCGCGTGTTAACTACGACGGCTTTAACTACGACGGCTTTAACTATGACCGCTTTAACTACGACCGCTTTAGCTACAACCGCTTTAGCTACAACCGCTTTAGCTACAACCGCTTTAGCTACAACCGCTTTAGTGACATACACTATCGTGACATACGCTTTAGCAACGACCGCTTTAGCAACCACCGCTTTAGGGATAAACTCTTTAGTGACGTGCGCTTTAGCGACTAACGCTTTAGCGACTAACGCTTTAGCTAAAAACACTTTAGCAACGTCTACTTTAGCTACGATGCTTTAGCTGCGACCGCTTTAGCTGCGACCGCTTTAGCTGCAACCGCTTTAGCCGCGACCGCTTTAGCCGCGGCCGTTTTAGCCGCGACCGTTTTAGCCGCAACCGCTTTAAATACGACGGCTTTAACTACGACGCTTGAGCTACGACGCTTGAGCTACAACCGCTTTAGTGACCAACTCTTTAGTGACCAACTCTTTAGTGACCAACTCTTTAGTGACGTACACTTTCGTAACAACCACTTTAGCAACGAGTGCTTTAGCTACAACCGCTTTAGTTACAACCGCTTTAGCTACAACCGCTTTAGTGATAACCGCTTTAGTGATAACCGCTTTAGTGATAACCGCTTTAGTGATAACCGCTTTAGTGACCAACTCTTTAGTGACGTACACTTTCGCGACGACCGCTTTAGCAACGACCGCTTTAGGGACAAACTCTTTAGTGACTTGCGCTTTAGCGACGACCGCTTTAGCCGCGACCGCTTTGGCCGCTACCGCTTTAAATACGACGGCTTTAACTACGACGGCTTTAACTACGACCGCTTTAACTACGACCGCTTGAGCTACGACTGCTGTAACTACGACCGCTTTAGTTACAACGGCTTTAACTATGACGGCTTTAACTACGACCGCTTTAACTACGACCGCTTTAACTACGACCGCTTTAACTACGACCGCTTTAACTACGACCGCTTTAACTACGACCGCTTTAACTACGACCACTTTAACTACGACCGCTTTAACTACGACCGCTTTAGCTACGACACTTTAGCTACGACGCTTTAGCTGCGACAGCTTTAACTACGACCGCTTTAGCTACGACCGCTTTAGGTAAATACGCTGTCGCTTTGTATGTTTTAGCTTTGTACGCTTTCGCTTCGTAAACGAAGGCTTTAGCGCCGAACTCTTTCGCTACAAACAATTTTGCTTCGTACACTTAAGCTACGTACGCTGTAGCGACATCCACTTGGGTTGCAAACGCTTCAGCGACAAACACTTTCACTACCAATGCTTTAGCTTTGTACTCTTTCGCTTCGTACGCTTCTGTGACGTACACTTTAGTGATGAACGTATTGGCTATGTACACTTTAGGTAGGTGCGATTTTGCTTCGTACGTTTTAGCGACTTACGCTTTCGCTTCGTACGCTTTAGCGGCATACGCTTTCGCTTCGTGCGCTTTCGCTTCGTACGCTTTCGCTTAGTACAATTTCGCTTCGTACGCTTTTGCTTCGCACGCGAACGCTTTAGCGACGGACGTTGTAGCAAGAACTCTTTCGCGACAAGCAATTTTGCTTTGTGCACTTTAGCTACGTACACTGTAGCTACGAACACTTCAGCTACATAGGCTTTAGTTACGTACCCTTAAGCTACATGCTCTTTAGCTATGAACACAGATCAGGTTAGCAGGCCAAATCTCATTTTTCCGACTTATTTTTCTTCTTCTTTGTCCTCGTCTTCTTCATCTTCTTCATGGAGTCTCCATGCTGCACTTCACTCTGTTACACACACACGCACACACACACACACGCACACGCACGCACACACGCACGCACACACACACACACACACACACGCACGCACGCACACACACACACACACACACACACACACACACACACACACACACACACACACACACACACACACACACACACACACACACACACACACACACACACACTGTCATCTGCTCCAAGTGAGGCGTGCCTGCTGGCCATAGTCGGGGTGGTGGAGACACTTTGACGGAGTTTCTTAAAAACAAATATGTCATTATTCATCGGAGGCGAGGAGCGGCTTGTGATTCCAGCGAAGGACCACAAGATCACACTCGGGCACTTATTACTCTCTCCTCTTCTTCTTCTCCTTTTTTTTACTTCATGCCTTGAACTTTCCACTCACACTTGAACTCACCCAACCCCAAATGTCACGCTCACACCCCGGCCTAGCGCTTTAGCATTAGCATTTCACATTAGCATTTGACAGCAGCGTGCAGGAGTCATGTTGACAAAGTGAAACTGTAAGTACCGTATTTTTCGGACTATAAGTCGCAGTTTTTTCATAAATTGGCCGGGGGTGCGACTTATACTCAGGAGCGACTTATGTGTGAAATTATTAACACATTACCGTAAAATATCAAATAATATTATTTAGCTCATTCACGTAAGAGACTAGACGTATAAGATTTCATGGGATTTAGCGATTAGGAGTGACAGATTGTTTGGTAAACGTATAGCATGTTCTATATGTTATAGTTATTTGAATGACTCTTACCATAATATGTTACCTTAACATACCAGGCACGTTCTCAGTTGGTTATTTATGCCTCATATAACGTACACTTATTCAGCCTGTTGTTCACTATTCTTTATTTATTTTAAATTGCCTTTCAAAAGTCTATTCTTGGTGTTGGGTTTTATCAAATACATTTCCCCAAAAAATGCGACTTATACTCCAGTGCAACTTATATATGTTTTTCCCTTCTTTACTATGCATTTTCGGCAGGTGCGACTTATACTCCGGTGCGACTTATACTCCGAAAAATACGGTTCACCAATTGGAGTGTGTTTACACTACTGTGTATGATGAGGGGTACACCAATAATATGTCAAATGGTGGTGTGTGTGTGTGTGTGTGTGTGTGTGTGTGTGTGTGTGTGTGTGTGTGTGTGTGTGTGTGTGTGTGTGTGTGTGTGTGTGTGTGTGTGTGTGTGTGTGTGTGTGTGTGTGTGTGTGTGTGTGTGTGTGTGTGTGGAGGAAGACGCTATTGGTTAGGCATGATTTGAGTATTTTTTTAATGGCATTGTTTCGTAAAACCACAACAGCCACTTTCTGTCATTCAATCATTAGCGAGCAAAAGCAGACTTTTTTCTTTTCGGAAGTAGTGTATGTTAGCGATTAGCTAATTCTTCAATTCAGATTTCACACCGCTGAGCCAACAATGAGTCAAAGTTCAATGAAATTTAGCAGCATTTGGATTAACTTTTAACTTAAACTATTTTTACACGTTGAAAAAACTGATTCCGGACCATAAGCCGCTACTTTTTCCCCTTTTTTTCCCAGTATTTTCCAGCCAGTATTTTCCGAACCATAGGGCGCACTGGATTATAAGGCGCACTGCTGATGAATGGTCTATTTTTTATCTTTTTTCATATATTAGGCGCACCGGATTATAGGGCGCATTAAAGGAGTCGTATTATTATAATTTTTTTCTAAATGTAAAACACTTCCTTGTGGTCTACATCAGTGTTTTTCAACCACTGTGCCGCGGCACACTAGTGTGCCGTGAGATACAGTCTGGTGAGCCGTGGGAGATTATCTAATTTCACCTATTTTTTGCAAACCAGTAATTATAGTCTGCAAATGATGTGTTGTTGTTGAGTGTCGGTGTTGTCTAGAGCTCGGCAGAGTAACCGTGTAATACTCTTCCATATCAGTAGGTGGCAGCCGGTAGCTAATGGCTTTGTAGATGTCAGAAACAGCGGGAGGCAGTGTGCAGGTAAAAAGGTGTCTAATGCTTAAACCAAAAATAAACAAAAGGTGAGTGCCTCTAAGAAAAGGCATTGAAGCTTAGGGAAGGCTATGCAGAACGAAAATAAAACTGAACTGGCTACAAAGTAAACAAAAACAGAATGCTGGACGACAGCAAAGACTTACTGTGGAGTAAAGACGGCGTCCACAAAGTACATCCGAACATGACATGACAATCGACAATGTCCCCACAAAGAAGGATAAAAAAAACTGTATATACGTGAAAAAACATCCAACCGGAACTCTCTAATAACTAAAGTTCCTTGGGTGAATAATGTAAACTCACTACACCGGTACGTTTTAGCGCTTTCATGGCGAATTTACTGACCGATATAAGTAAGAACTTTACACTACTTTATATTAGAAATGGTAACAGCGGAGGATGAATGTCACATAACAAGAAAATAGAGAAAAAAGAAGAAGCTTATCGACTACGGGGTCGTCAAAGACTACAAAGGCGGACTCGCATAATTTTTCAGGACTTATGCAGATCCCAAACACAAATCAGCAGGTACCAGAAGGTAAGAAAAGTTGCTTTTGCATAATATTGCGAAACAAAACGCCAGATAATATATCTTACCTTATACACACACCATAATAATACTCCTATGTTGAAGCACAGTACAATCCATCAAGCGCTGCGGCTTCATAGCTTACCAAAGTCGTACTAAAACATGTTGATAGCTTTTTGAGCGCCGTGTGTAATGTTCTATATTTTCAATGGAACATATAAAATGTTGGCGTTGTTTACTTGAGACATATTGCAGTCTACACGTATCTCTTATGTGTGACTGCCATCTATTGGTCACACTTATCATGTCACCATGTACCAAATAAAATTGCTTCAAGGTCAGTAAGCAAAACCAGAATTATTCCGTACATTAGGCGCACCGGGTTATAAGGCGCACTGTCGAGTTTTGAGGGGGGGAAAGTGCGCCTTATAGTCCGGAAAATACGGTATGTAGATTTAAATCCTGGAATGGATAAATGAAAAAAGTACTAATATGATCCAGTTTAAGTAACTGTTGAAACTCAAAAGTCCCCACATCTGCGGTCCCCTCCAAGGTTTGTCATTGTCATCCCATTGGGTTGAGTTTTTGTTGCCCTGATGTGGGATCTGAGCCGAGGATGTCGTTGTGGCTTGTGCAGCCCTTTGAGACACTTGTGATTTAGGGCTATATAAGTAAACATTGATTGATTGATTGATTGAATGACATTCAGACTTTACTTAAATCAATAACGGAGCAGCATCTCCTCATCCGGAAACGACCACACCCGTGAAAAACTGTCCGACCGGAACTCTAATAACTAAAGTTCCTTGAGTGAATAATGTAAACTCACTACGCCAGTATGTTTTAGCGCTTCCATGGCGAGTTTAGTGACATATATCAGTAAGAACTTTACACTACTTTATATTAGAAATGGCAACAGCAGAGGATGAATGTCAAATAACAAAGAGAAAAAGAAAGGGAAAAAGTAGCGGCTTATGGTCCGGAATTAGTTTTTTAACGTGTACTAATAGTTCAAGTTAAAAGTTAATCCAAATGCTGCTAAGTTTCATTGAACTTTGACTCATTTTCTGGGCTAGTTGCAGCATAGGCAATTGTCCACGCTAAATTTGCACCTGCATAAAAATCGGCTCCTACTGAAAATCAGTCCTCAGTGTTCACTTAGGAGAGCCGTTCAAAAGACTCGGTTCGTTCGCGAACGTCCCATCTCTTTAGAACTCGAGTAATCGGCATCTTACCGCGCACGTCTTTTTCTACCGCATCAGCGTCATTTTGATGGCCGTGCTTTGGGGGTTTTTGATGCTCGCTGCACGTCTCGCCTACAGGACAGACCCTCCAGTGTCTTTCGAGGGTGTTTAAAAATTTAACACAAGCATAAAAAGTGGAGATGATGCAGCAAAAAAAACCAGACTGGAGCATACATAAAGACCCACCTCGGTGTATTTTTTTTGTTTTGTTATCCCCCTCCCTCACATTTGGACCCTCAGGGGAGTCACCATTGTGCCTGAGCTAAGGGGAAGGTGGGTGGTGAGATGAAGCTGGTGCCAGCAGGGTAGGTGGCAGGTGGCACTCGTGTTGTTGGTTCTTCAAGGCATTTTTCTAGCAGGGAAAGTGAGATTTTTTTTTTTTTTGAGTCAAACATGTGCAAGAAGCTTTTTTTTCTTTCCGTGTTTTAGGAATGTTGTAATGTGCTTTGAGTATCTAGTTGATAGAAAAGTGCTATATCAATCCAATCCATTATTATAATTATTATTGTTACTATTGTTATTCATTTTACAATATAACTACAACTCTTTATACTTACTAAACCGTCCCATGTGTAATGTTTGTAGGAGTGTTTTTATACATGTTTTCGTAATGTAATCAAACTGCTTCTTGGAAATGTAAACAACCACGACCTGGGCCTGGGCGATACGACCTAAAAAATAAAATCTCCCGATTTTTTTTTTTCACAAAAAAAATTAATTTAGGGTTTTATTCCCCTACTTTTGAAAGAAACCAATAAATAGAAATGACAGAGATAATTCAAAACAGTTTTTTTGTTTTTTTTAATCGTCTGCAACAAAAACAACGTGAATACTGGAAATTTCGGACTACAAGCCGCTACTTTTTTTTCTTCTACGTTTTAAACCAAGCGGCTAATTTATGGATAATTTGCCCCTTCACACTGGTGAATGAATGATAGGTGGTAGTCTCTTCCGTCAGTCTACCCCAGGGCAGCTGTAGCTTACCACCACCAATGTGTGAATGTAGAGTGAATGTGAGCGCTTTGAGTATCTAGTTGATAGAAAAGTGCTATATAAATCTAATCCATTATTATTAATATTGTTACTATTATTATTCATTTTACAATATAACTACAACTCTTTATACTTACTAAACCGTCCCATGTGTAATGTTTGTAGGAGTGTTTTTATACATGTTTTCGTAATGTAATCAAGCTGCTTCTTGGAAATGTAAACAACAACCTGGGCCTGGGCGATACGGCCTAAAAAATAAAATCTCCCGATTTTTTTTTTTTTCACAAAAAAAAATTCATTTAGGGTTTTATTCCCGTACTTTTTAAGGAAACCAATAAATATAAATGACAGAGATAATTCATAACACAGTTTTTTTTTTGTTTTTTTTTTAATCGTCTGCAACAAATTAAACGGGAATACTGGAAATTCCAGACTACAAGCCGCTACTTTTTTTTCTTCTACGTTTTAAACCAAGCGGCTAATTTATGGATAATTTGCCCCTTTTCCCCCCGTGCCGCTCACATTGGTGAATGCATGATAGGTGGTAGTCTCTTCCGTCAGTCTACCCCAGGGCAGCTGTGGCTACAAATGTAGCTTACCACCACCAATGTGTGAATGTGAAAGCTTTGAGTATCTAGTTGATAGAAAAGTGCTATATACATCTAATCCATTATTATTATTATTGTTACTATTATTATTCGTTTTACAATATAACTACAACTCTTTATACTTACTAAACCGTCCCATGTGTAATGTTTGTAGGAGTGTTTTTATACATACTTTCGAATATGCTAAGACATAAGACACACCTGCTCAGTGGCCTTGTGGTTAGAGTGTCCGCCCTGAGATCGGTAGGTCGTGAGTTCAAACCCCGGCCGAGTCATACCAAATACTATAAAAATGGGACACATTACCTCCCTGCTTGGCACTCAGGATCAAGGGTTGGAATTGGGGGTTAAATCACCAAAATGATTATGGAGCGCGGCCACCGCTGCTGCTCACTGCTCCCCTCACCTCCCAGGGGGTGAACACGGGGATGGGTCAAATGCAGAGGGTAATTTCACCACACCTAGTGTGTGTGTGACTATCAGTGGTACTTTAACTTTAACATTTACAAGTGGCTGTGTTAGTATTAATACATAAAAAGCCATTCTCTATATATTATTCCAGTTCCACAAATTACTCAGTAAATTCACCAAAACGAGTTATTGAGTCGGAGTAGCTGATTGGAGAGCTAGCTTGCGCAGCTAGTGGGTCTGTGACGATGACTTCTGTTTTGTTTGATCAGCCGTTTTACTGCCCTGTTACAGAACACCGTTTGGAAACAGTTAATTTGTAAATAAACATTTATGTTCTGTGCAAACAACTCATTTCATGCTAATATATATAAATATATTTTTCTTCTAAAATGTATTCCGGTGCACTCCAAACCCGGTATGTCAATAAAACAAAGTTATTGCCTAGGCCAGGGGTCGGCAACCCGCGCTCTTTAGCGCCACCCTAGTGGCTCTCTGGAGCTGTTTCAAAAATGTATGAAAAATGGAAAAAGATGAGGGGGAAAAAAAAAAGTTTTTGTTTTAATATGGTTTCTGTAGGAGGACAAAAATGACACAAACCTCCCTAATTGTTGTAAAGCACACTGTTTATATTAAACATGCATCACTGATTCGAGTATTTGGCGAGCGCCGTTTTGTCCTACTAATTTTGGTGGTCCTTGAACTCACCGTAGTTTGTTTACATGTATAACTTTCTCCGACCTTCTAAGACATGTTTTATGCCACTTCTTTTTCTGTCTCATTTTGTCCACCAAACTTTCAACGTTGTGCATGAATGCACAAAGGTGAGTTTTGTTGATGTTATTGACTTGTGTGGAGTGCTAATCAGACATATTTGGTCACTGCATGACTGCAAGCTAATCGATGCTAACATGCTATTTAGGCTAGCTAATAGCTATATATGTACATATTGCATCATTATGCCTCATTTGTAGGTATATTTGAGGTCATTTAGTTTCCTTAAAGTCATCTTAATTCAATTTATATCTCATGACACACTATCTGTATGTATAATGGCTTTTAATTTTTTGTGGCTCCAGACAGATTTGTTTTTGAATTTTTGGTCCAATATGGCTCTTTCAACATTTTGGGTTGCCGACCCCTGGCCGAGGCCTACCAAAACCTGGAGCGCCGTTACGTGCCTGTCCTGGTAGCTTATTGGACTGCAGCTTTAATGGTGCAAGCTGCTCCCTGTCAGCCAGTGGGTCATTTCTTGCTTTTATTTAACAATAAATGAGGAGTAAAAGAAAGTGCCGGCCTCCAATCCCCCCCCAACGCTCCCTGCATGCGCTCTGCCCTGCGCTCCCCTATGAAAAGGCAAATTGTGATATTATGTGATGGAGTAATTGGATGGAATTCAAACCCTCCACCGCCACTTCATGGCTGCCTGCCTCCTCACAGGATAGGGGTGGGGGGTGGCATCGATGGCGGCGTGGGGTGTGTTAGCGTATTAGCTGGCGGCCTGGGACGCCATCTCGTACACATTATCGCCAACACTCCCACTCCTGGCTCGCCTCCCTTTTCTATTTGTACACACAGGCGGCGTAACGAGAGGCAGCCGCAATGGCAGCTCGTAAAAAAAAAAAAAGCCAACCCGTAAAACCCCTCCATCGCCACCACCGCCTCCTCGTTTCTCCCTTTTCAAACCCATAAAATGCACCAACAGAGCGTATTTAAGAAAGAAAAAAAAAATGTAATCCAACTGGAAGGCATAATCCGCCGTTAATACAATTAAAGGCTAATTTACGCACATGTGTACACGCATGTACCCCCTGTTCCGAGCATGCCTGGAGCCGAAACCGCTGTGAAAAGCGGCATCATTCTTTTTTTTTTCACTCCCTGCACAAGCACAGTCAAGAATAATTAATGCCACTGCGCTTTGCAAGTTACTAATGATAATCAGGGGCGTCCCGATTTGATATTGGTCGCCGATATCGTTCCAATGTCAGCAAAACAAGTTGGATTATGTTGGCTTGTAAAATCTCCGGTACAAGCGTGTTACAAGCTGGACAGCCAGTTAATAGCTAAAAGTCCTCCAATAAACACATTTGCAAAAGGTAAACATGCTCGGCTGGAGGCCACTAGGAGCTAGCTGCTACACAACAGCTGAGCACACGAGCCCAGTGTCATTCGTTGAACAATATTTCAGTAAAAAATGATCATAGTTGCATGTTACACATACAAAGTCTCCAAGGCGTATTAGAAAGTATCCAGTAACAAAGGTGTCTGCATCATTCAACTTTGTAATTTCGTCATGATGGCATAAAGTTAAGTTAAAGTGCCAATGATTGTCACACACACGCCAGGTGTGGCGAAATTATTCTCTGCTTTGACCCATCACCCTTGATCACCCCCTGGGAGGTGAGGGGAGCAGTGGGCAGCAGCGGTGGCCACGCCCGGGAATCATTTTGGTGATTTAACCCCCAATTCCAACCCTTGATGCTGAGTGGCAAGCAGGGAGGTAATGGTTCCCATTTTTATATTCTTTGGCATGACTTGGGGTTTGAACTCACAACCTACCGATCTCAGGGCGGATATTTTATCCACTAGGCCACTGAGTAGGTTGTAATGATTCTTAATTTAAAAAAAAAAAGAAAAAAAAAGTCATTATTGAAACCTTCCGTTCATTGTAGTTCCCATTCTAAAACCATCCATCCATCCATTTTAGAACGCAAATCAAAAAATAAAATTAGGGCCGATATATGGCAGATTTTAAAACAAACATAAAAGGGTTGATTTTCATTCAAATATTGCCATAAAATTGGATTTTGTGCAGTTTTCCTTTTATGGATTTTAATGTTTTCACACTGCAAAAACTGAAATCTAAGTAAGATTAAATATCTCAAATAAGGGTGATATTTGCTTATTTTCTGTCAGATAAGATCATTCTTCTCACTAAGCAGATTTTATGTTAGAGTGTTTTACTTGTTTTCAGGGTTTTGGTCCTAAATGATCTCAGTAAGATATTACAGCTTGTTGCTGAGATTTGATGAGCTATATTGAGTAAAACATGCTTGAAACTAGAATATCAACTGTTGCAAAGCTGTGTCATCAACACTCACAAGTATAAAACTACTTTTTTTAAGCAATAATTTCTTACTTAAAGGCCTACTGAAATGATTTTTTTTTATTTAAACGGGGATAGCAGATCCATTCTATGTGTCATACTTGATCTTTTCGCGATATTGCCATATTTTTGCTGAAAGGATTTAGTAGAGAACATCGACGATAAAGTTCCCAACTTTTGGTCGCTGATCAAAAAAGCCTTGCCTGTACCGGAAGTAGCGTGACGTCGCAGGTTGAAAGGCTCCTCACATTTCCCCATTGTTTACACCAGCAGCGAGAGCGATTTGGACCGAGAAAGCGACGATTACCCCATTAATTTGAGCGAGGATGAAAGATTCGTGGATGAGGAACGTGAGAGTGAAGGACTAGAGTGCAGTGCAGGACGTGTCTTTTTTCGCTCTGACCGTAACTTAGGTACAAGCTGGCTCATTGGATTCCACACTTTCTCCTTTTTCTATTGTGGATCACGGATTTGTATTTTAAACCACCTCGGATACTATATCCTCTTGAAAATGAGAGTCGAGAACGCGAAATGGACATTCACAGTGACTTTTATCTCCACGACAATACATCGGCGAAGCTCTTTAGCTACTGAGCTAACGGGATAGCATCGGGCTCAAATGCAGATAGAAACAAAATAATTAAATCCCTGACTGGAAGGATAGACAGAAGATCAACAATACTATTAAACCATGGACATGTAGCTACACGGTTAATAATTCCCAGCTTGGTGAAGCTTAACAATGCTGTTGCTAACGACGCCATTAAAGCTAACTTAGCTACGGGACCTCACAGAGCTATGATAAAAACATTAGCGCTCCACCTACGCCAGCCAGCCCTCATCTGCTCATCAACACCCGTGCTCACCTGCGTTCCAGCGATCGACGGAAGGACGAAGGACTTCACCCGATCATCCGTGCGGTCGGCGGATAGCGGCGGATAGCGGCGGATAGCGGCGGATAGCGGCGGATAGCGGCGGATAGCGGCGGATAGCGGCGGATAGCGGCGGATAGCGCGTCTGCTATCCAACTCAAAGTCCTCCTGGTTGTGTTGCTGCAGCCAGCCGCTAATACACCGATCCCACCTACAGCTTTCTTCTTTGCAGTCTTCATTGTTCATTAAACAAATTGCAAAAGATTCACCAACACAGATGTCCAGAATACTGTGGAATTTTGAGATGAAAACAGAGCTTTTTGTATTGGATACAATGGGGTACCAATACTTCCGTTTCAACGATTGACGTCACGCGCATACGTCATCATACATAGACGTTTTCAACCGGCAGTTTAGTGGGAAATTTAAAATGTCACTTTATAAGTTAACCCGGCCGTATCGGCATGTGTTGCAATGTTAAGATTTCATCATTGATATATAAACTATCCGACTGCGTGGTCGCTAGTAGTGGCTTTCAGTAGGCCTTTAAAAT
>NC_084739.1:78983118-79040618 GCF_033978785.1 Entelurus aequoreus
TGTGTCACGGTTGTGTTCAGCCAGCCAGCGATATATTAACCCTGCTTAGTGTGAAATCACATTAGCGCTAGCTGTTAGCTGCCGTCCATTAAAGGCTGTTTGGTGATCCGGAGGATTGTGAGGATCTTTTCTGGCTGGAGTCAGCATGCGGCTCAATACCTTGGACTTTTACAGTACTTTGTGTGTGCGTGTGAGTGTGTGTGTGAGTGCGTGAGTGTGTGAGTATGTGTGTGTGAATTTATATACATATATGTGTGAATATAAGTGCGTATATATAGGTGAATATATGTATAAATGTGTGTGTGTGAATATATATACATATATGTGTGAATATAAGTGCGTATATATAGGGGCGGCATGGCGTAGTGGGTAGAGCGCCCGTGTCAGAAACCTGAGGGTTGCAGGTTCGCTCCCCGCCTCTTACCATGCCGTTGTGTCCTTGGGCAGGACACTTCACCCTTGCCCCCGGTGCCGCTCACACCGGTGAATGAATGTTGAATGAATGACAGGTGGTGGTCGGAGGGGCCGTAGGCGCAAATTGGCAGCCACGCTTCCGTCAGTCTACCCCAGGGCAGCTGTGGCTACGAAAGTAGCTTACCACCACCAGGTGTGAATGAATGATGGGTTTTTAACATGTAAAGCGACTTTGGGTACTTAGAAAAGCGCTATATAAATCCCAGGTATTATATAGGTGAATCTGTGTGTATTCATAAGTGTATATATGTGTGTGTGTGTGTGTGTGTGTTGGTGTGTGTGTGTGTGTGAATATATATACATATGTGTGAATATAAGTGCATATATATAGGTGAATATATGTGTGTATGCATAAGTGTATATATATATATATTTGCGTGTGTATAAATGTGTGTGTGTGAATATATATACATATGTGTGAATATAAGGGCGTATATATAGGTGAATATGTGTATGCATAGGTGTATATATATATATATATATATATATATATATATATATATATATATATATATATATATATATATATATATACATGCGTGTGTATAAATGTGTGTGTGAATATATATACATATATGTGTGCATATAAGTGCGTATATATAGGTGAACATGTGTGTATGCATAAGTGTATATATATATATATATATATGCGTGTATATACATATATATATATATGCATGTGTATATATATGTGTGTGTGTGTGAATATATATATATATCTATATATGTGTGAATATATATATATATATATATGTGTGTGAATATATATATATATATATATATATATATATATATATATATATATATATATATATGTGTGAATATAAGTGTGTATATATAGGTGAATATATGTGTGTATGCATAGGTATATATATATATATATATGCGTGTGTATAAATGTGTGTGTGAATATATATACATATATGTGTGAATATAAGTGCGTATATATAGGTGAACATGTGTGTATGCATAAGTGTATATATATATATATATATATATATATGCGTGTGTATATATATATGTGTGTGTGTGTGAATATATATATATATATATATATATCTATATATGTGTGAATATATATATACAGTGGGGCAAAAAAGTATTTAGTCAGTCACCCATTGACAATCAATATATATGTGTGAATATAAGTGTGTATATATACGTGAATATATGTGTGTATGCATAGGTATATATATATATATATATATATATATATATATATATATATATATATATATATATATATATATATATATATATGTGAGTGTATAAATGTGTGTGTGTGTGTGTGTGTGTGTGAATATATATACATGTGTGAATATAAGTGCGTATGTAGAGGTGAATATGTGTGTATGCATAGGTGTATATATATATATGCGTGTGTGTGTGTGTGTGTGTGTGTGTGTGTGTGTGTGTGTGTGTGTGTGTGTGTGTGTGTGTGTGTAAATATATATACATATGTGTGAATATATTGTAAGTGCGTATATATAGGTGAATATAAATAAATGATAAATGGGTTATACTTGTATAGCGCTTTTCTACCTTCAAGGTACTCAAAGCGCTTTGACAGTATTTCCACATTCACCCATTCACACACACATTCACACACTGATGGCGGGAGCTGCCATGCAAGGCGCTAACCAGCAGCCATCAGGAGCAAGGGGGAAGTGTCTTGCCCAAGGACACAACGGACGTGACTAGGATGGTAGAAGGTGGGGATTGAACCCCAGTAACCAGCAACCCTCCGATTACTGGCACGGCCACTCTACCAACTTCGCCACGCCGCCCCTAATATGTGTGTATGCATAAGTGTATATATATATATATGCGTGTGTATATATATGTGTGTGTGTGTGTATGTATGTATGTATATACGTATGTATGTACATACATCTACTCAATTTTGTAGCACTTTATGGATTTAATACATTGTAAGGTTTATATTGCACTTTGTTTGGGTGTGGGTGTTGCTGATCAATTTGAATGTATTATTTACTCCACTTGTATTTTATTTTTCAGGATCAAATGGTTATTAGTCAGTCAAAAAGGATGTTTTTATTTTTTTTATTTCAAGCAAACTGATGCACATAAAAATGTTTTCCTAAACAAACTAAAAAAGCATTGTAAATAAAGTTATTCTTTGTCGTAAGTTGATTTATGTATTTTGTTGTTGTTGTTTTCTTTATTGTTAATAAGGATACAACGTTGTGCAGAGGTGTACTTACTATATATATGTTACTATTTATAGTTGCCTTAGAGAGTGGGGGGCGGGGGCGAAAGCACCAAGATATACCAATATAAATGAAATATGTAAGACAAAGACCTCACTTAAGGTCTGCGGGAAAATCATTGAAGTTTTTGAAAAAGTGCTGGAAACTGTGGGTGTTTGTGAGATTGTGTGTGTGTGTGTGTGTGTGTGTGTGTGTGTGTGTGTGTGTGTGTGTGTGTGTGTGTGTGTGTGTGTGTGTGCAGTGTTGTGAGAGGTTCATGCATGCAGTCAAGCAGGCTGTGAACTCAGACGAGCATTAAGTCATGCTGGACGTGAGCTGGACACCGCTAAGGGCTAAAGAGCTAGCAGCATGGTGGAGAACAATTTTTACAAAAAAAAAAAAAAGTAAAAAAAATCACCAAATATACCAGTTTTTTTTAATATATTTATGTGGCTGTAAATCTCTCCCGTGCGTGGTGGTCTTCTATGGTGCAGGTGGGAGTCTGGCTGCTGCTGCTCACTCGTTTGTTACGACGGATTAGCTCATTGATTTGTCAGCGAGGTGCACTGATGGAGAAGATGAGCAGGCGGGAAGAAGCAGGAGAGCTCTGGCACTCCATGGATGGAAGGACGGGACTTGACAACAAGAGGGGGGCAAATGGAAGGGAAATAATAAAAGGGGGGCGTAGCGTGAGAAAAGGGACAGCCAGGAGCTAAAAATAGATCTGATGGATGGAAGGGGCAGGCACAGGTGAAAAGATGAGATGTTCTCTCAATGAGATCTTCTTCCCGTCCACACATGCGGCATCAGGAAGCAATTGAACACACTACTTTTCACCTCTCCCTAATTAAAGCGTCAGGGGCAAAAGGCTAATTATACCAAAAATATCGCCAAGGTCATTAGTGTTCTGCTTACTCGTCATGTCACGTTTGCCTCAAAGTCCCGCCCCCTCAGCTCGGTGGACACATTTCCACTCCGTTTGATCGTCTTCATTTTGACAAGTTTGGCCGCCATCTTGCATAACAGAGCGCGGATGCAGTGTTGTATTAGAAAGTGATGGCGCGAGAAAACCCGTGCAAGCCCCCAAATTAAAGTTAAAGTACCAATGATTGTCACACACACACACGAGGTGTGGTGAAATTTGTCCTCTGCATTTGACCCATCACCCTTGATCACCCCCTGGATGAGGTGAGGGGAGCAGTGATCAGCAGCGGGGGGCGCGCCCGGGTTAGGGTTGTGGAGTCTCAGGTTTGAAGCGCTTTATGTTGAACTTAGGCAGGCTTAACTCTTCATTTGTTGCCTTTGGCGACCGTATACTGTGCCGTATATTTCCGTGGTTGGACGGCATTGGGAAAGTGGCCGTGCCAGCAACCTGAGGGTTCCTGGTTCGATCCCCAGCTTCTACCAACCTAGTCACGCCCGTTGTGTCCTTGAGAAAGACACTTCGCCCTTGCTCCTGATGGGTCGTGGTTAACTTAGGCAGTCTTAACTCTTCATTTGGTGCCTTTGGCGACCGTATACTGTGCCGTATATTTCCGTGGTTGGACGGCGTTGCACGGTTAGGAGAGTGGCCGTGCCAGCAACCTGAGGGTTCCTGGTTCGATCCCCAGCTTCTACCAACCTAGTCACGTCTGTTGTGTCCTTGAGAAAGACACTTAACCCTTGCTCCTGATGGGTCGTGGTTAACTTAGGCAGTCTTAACTCTTCATTTGGTGCCTTTGGCGACCGTATACTGTGCAGTATATTTCCGTGGTTGGACGGCGTTGCACAGTTGGGAGAGTGGCCGTGCCAGCAACCTGAGGGTTCCTGGTTCGATCCCCAGCTTCTACCAACCTAGTCACATCCGTTGTGTCCTTGAGCAAGACACTTCACCCTTGCTCTTGATGGGTCGTGGTTAGGGCCTTGCATGGCAGCTCCCGCCATCAGTGTGTGAATGTGTGTGTGAATGGGTGAATGTGGAAATTGTGTCAATGCGCTTTGAGTACCTTGAAGGTAGAAAAGCGCTATACAAGTATAACCCATTTAGCATTTGGTTGAAACAGGCGGGGCCACGGCCACCATCTTGCATCATGGACATAAACACAGTGCTGATACGGCGTTGTATTATAAAACCATGAGGCGTGGAAAAAATGCACAAAATTAGGGGTGTTAAAAAAACAGATTTTCAGATTAATTGCGATCCTTATTCGTAACGATTCCTAATAGATTTAAAAAAAAATATATATATATATATATTTTTTTTTTCTTTCTTCAATTTGTCCTGTCTAGCCACTCAGACATCATATTGTTGATGTAGATGATCATTTCTGATTTACTGATTTACTTTAGAAAATAAGTGTTGTATATTTATTTGCGGTTTAACTTTATTAAATGTTTGGGTAGAATTTTATTAAATAAAACCAGTTTTATTTTAAGTAATATAGAAATTGATCAGAGCTGTTATCTATTTTATAGAGGAATGTATGTATTTAATCATAGAACTGGCACCAAATGTTATTAAAAATAAAATAAAAAGTATTGATTTTGAATCGAGATTCAATACCATCCTTCACATTTGTCCAGTTTTTTGTAACGGCATGTCCGAAAATGAGTAAGGAGAAGCAGAGCTGATTGACTCCCACCCCATTTCCATTCCATAGCAATTACTGACACAATTGTTCACTTCCTGTTCTCAATTTGTGCGCCGCTCGCATCCATAATGAATAAAGTTCTCTATAAATATTAGAACACGTTCTACTTAACATAATGAGATGATCTCAAATAAGGTTCACAACGTTTCTCAGGATTTTTCTTTGTACTTTGTCAACACTTTGAGTTTGAACAGTTACTTAAACTGGATCATATTAGTACGTTTTCAATGTATCCAGTCCAGGATTTAAATCTACCTACCGTATTTTCCGGACTATAAGGCGCACTTAAAATCTTTTTTTTTCCCCCTCAAAACTCGACAGTGCGCCTTATAACCTAATGTACGGAATAATTCTGGTTTTGCTTACTGACCTAGAAGCAATTTTATTTGGTACATGGTGAAATGATAAGTGTGACCAGTAGATGGCAGTCACACATAAGAGATACGTGTAGACTGCAATATGTCTCAAGTAAACAACGCCAACATTTTGTATGTTCCATTAAAAATATAGAACATTACACACAGCCCTCAAAAATCTATCAGCATGTTTTAGTACGACTTTGGTAAGCTACGAAGCCGCACCGCTTGATGGATTGTACTGTGCTTCAACATAGGAGTATTATTATGGTGTGTGGATAAGGTAAGACATATTATCTGGCGTTTTGTTTCGCAATATTATGCAAAAGCAACTTTGCTTACCTTCTGGTACCTGCTGATTTGTGTTTGGGATCTGCATAAATCCTGAAAAACTGCGCGAGTCCGCCTTTGTAGTCCGTGCCAACACCGTAGTCGATAAGCTTCTTCTTTTTCTCTATCTTCTTGTTATGGGACATTCATCCTCCGCTGTTGCCATTTCTAATATAAAGTAGCGTAAAGTTCTTACTTATATCGGTCAGTAAACTCGCCATGAAAGCGCTAAAACATACCGGTGTAGTGAGTTTAGATTATTCACCCAAGGAACTTTAGTGATTAGAGAGATCCGGTCGGACGTTTTTTCACTGGACACATTTTCGGCGTTATTGTTGCACTAGTGAGCCACGGATGAGGAGATGCTGCTCGGTTATTGATTGAAGTAAAGTCTGAATGTCATTTAAACCGTTCTTTTTGACACTTCTTCCACACCCGTCCTTGCACGCTACACCGCTACAACAAATATGACGGGGAGAAGACGCTGCCGAAGGTGAGCCACGTAAATAAGACCCGCCCACAAAACGGCGCATCCGGAAACATCATCTATGCAACATTTGGACCAAAGAACCACCATTACATGTTATGTAGACCACAAGGAAGTGTTTTACATTTAGAAATGACTCCTTTAATGCGCCTTATCCATAAAAACAGATCGAAAATAGAACATTCATCGGCAGTGCGCCTCATAATCCGGTGCGCCCTATGGTCCCAGAAATACGGTACTTATACTTATACGTGCATACAAATGTTTTAATTTAGATTTTATTGAAATTTCTCCTTTTGTCGAGAAAAAAATGGTTGTACATTTATGGGGAGCAAGTTCTAGTTTGCTTTGTACATCATTTTGGCTGAATTTCAGTATTTTTGATTCTGACCGACCTCTTTCATAACACATGTGCACTTCATATGGAGCTTGGCTGCAGGTAGCTCTTTATTTGGGTCGAGTGATGACTGTCAGCATATTTCCATGGGTGATTAATAGAGGTGGGCCCGGGCCCGACATGTTTGCTCATGCACTAGCACACATGCGAGGCCCCGGTAGGCTTGTCCTCCAATCAAAACGAGCGCTGCTAGGCGTCCTGAACAACAGTAGGACAGTGTTGTATTTAGGCACGCAACAATATCACAGATATCATTATTGTCACGGGGTTGTTGAATGTGCTAAAAAATTACTCCTCATGAATTAATCATTAAACAAGTGTTACTCGTTACTTTACCAAAACATCTATTGAATCACTATTTTTTTCTGGTACATGGGATGAATTACTAGGGAAAGTAATTATATAGTAAATATATGAATAGCTTCCATATGCAGTTGAGATGTTTCATGAGAGCAGAGTGTTGCCGTGTGACATCAGCAAGTTAAGTTCAAGTTAAAGTATCAATGATTGTCACACACACACACTAGGTGTGGTGAAATGTGTCCTCTGCATTTGACCCATCCTCTTGTTTCACCCCCTGGGAGGTGAGGGGAGCAGTGGGCAGCAGCAGTGGTCGCGCCCGGGAAACATTTTGGTGATTTAACCCCCAATTCCAAACCTTGATGCTGAGTGCCAAGCAGGGAGGTAATGGGTCCCATTTTTATAGTTTTTGGTACGAACTCACAACCTAACGATCTCAGGGCGGACACTCTAACCACTAGGCCACTGAGTAGGTGTATTTATGACTAAAACGGCGCTGTACGGAGTGGTACACGGACGTAGGGAGAAGTACGGAGCGCCAATAAACCTTAAAGGCACTGCCTACGGCAGGGGTCACCAACCTTTTTGAAAGCAAGAGCTACTTCTTGGGTACTGATTAATGCGAAGGGCTACCAGTTTGATGCACACTTAAATAAATTGCCAGAAATAGCCAATTTGCTCAATTTACCTTTAACTCTATGTTATTATTAATAATTAATGATATTTACACTTAATTGAACGGTTTAAAAGAGGAGAAAACACGAAAAAAAATGACAATTAAATTTTGAAACATAGTTTATCTTCAATTTCGACTCTTTAAAATTCAAAATTCAACCGAAAAAAAGAAGAGAAATACTAGCTAATTCGAATCTTTTTGAAAAAATTTAAAAAAAGAATTTATGGAACATCATTAGTAATTTTTCCTGATTAAGATTCATTTTCTAATTTTGATGACATGTTTTAAATAGGTTAAAATCCAATCTGCACTTTGTTAGAATATATAACAAATTGGACCAAGCTATATTTCTAACAAATCATTATTTCTTCTAGATTTTCCAGAACAAAAATTTTAAAAGAAATTCAAAATACTTTGAAATAAGATTTAAATTTGATTCTACAGATTTTCTGGATTTGCCAGAATAATTTTTTTGAATTTTAATCATAATAAGTTTGAAGAAATATTTCACAAATATTCTTCGTCGAAAAAACAGAAGCTAAATTGAAGAATTAAATTAAAATGTATTTATTATTCTTTACAATAACTTTACAATAAAAAAAAATTACTTGAACATTGATTTAAATTGTCAGGAAAGAAGAGGAAGGAATTTAAAAGGTAAAAAGGTATATGTGTTTAAAAATCCTAAAATAATTTTTAAGGTTGTATTTTTTCTCTAAAATTGTCTTTCTGAAAGTTATAAGAAGCAAAGTAAAAAAAAAAAAAAAAGAATTTATTTAAACAAGTGAAGACCAAGTCTTTAAAATATTTTCTTGGATTTTCAAATTCTATTTGAGTTTTGTCTCTCTTAGAATTAAAAATGTAGAGCAAAGCGAGACCAGCTTGCTAGTAAATAAATACAATTTAAAAAATAGAGGCAGCTCACTGGTAAGTGCTGCTATTTGAGCTATTTTTAGAACAGGCCAGCGGGCTACTCATCTGGTCCTTGCGGGCTACCTGGTGCCCGCGGGCACCGCGTTGGTTACCCCTGGCCTATGGCTTTTCACACACACATAAGTTAATGCAAGGCATACTTGGTCAACAGCCATACAGGTCACACAGAGGGTCGCCGTATAAACAACTTTAACACTGTTACAAATATGCGCCACACTTTGAACCCACACCAAACAAGAATGACCAACACATTTCGTAACAGAACAGAACAAATACCCAGAACCCCTTGCAGCACTAACTCTTCCGGGACGCTACAATATACACCCCCTGCTACTCCCCCCTACCCCCCACCTCAATCCGACCCCCCCAACACCGCCCACCTCAACCTCCTCATGCTCTCTCAGGGAGAGCATGTCCCAAATTCCAAGCTGCTGTTTTGAGGCATGTTAAAAAAAATAATAATGCACTTTGTGACTTCAATAATAAATATGGCAGTGCCATGTTGGCATTTTTTTCCATAACTTGAGTTGATTTATTTTGGAAAACCTTGTTACATTGTTTAATGCATCCAGCGGGGCATCACAACAAAATTAGGCATAATAATGTGTTAATTCCACGACTGTATATATCGGTATGGGTTGATATCGGAATCGGTAATTAAGCGTTGGACAATATCGGAATATCGGATATCGGCAAAAAAGCCATTATTGTACATCTCTACTACAAACCGTGGGAAGTTTAATCATTGCACTGTTTATCGTGGCATCCCGAGTTGTATTATGAAGTGGTGGCGCATGAATGCCGCCCGGTGCGAGCGCGCCTATAAACTCTTTGCCCTCTCGAAACTTGGCAGCCAGGTCGGCGTTCCAACACATTAGATAATCCGACTTAATTACGACTTCTAGGGTTCAAAAATGTATTGTTACGGCGAGACTACCAGGAACACTTGGCAGTACTAGTTTGTCAGGTTTTTTACGTAAAGAGGGCGTGCGGCCGCGCCGGTAAACGTGGCTAAATGTGGAGCTTAGCGCCGGCGCCGCGCTGCTATTCTTAAGGGGTTTCCCCCACTGTTGCCTCCCTTCACGCTGAGGTGACGCCCCGGAGCCCCCGCCGGCCCGCCTCCAGCTGTGGCGGCGCTCGCATGGAGCGCCGCTTGCTTTGGAGTGCCTCCCCTCGCTCAAATAGGCAGTAATTACGGACTTAAAGGGGTTTAGTGGTCCAGCAAACTACATAATCACCCCTTGAATTAGCCCCCGCTCATCAGCCTCAGTCCAGCGAGCAGCGACTAGCACCCGCTAGCGAGACCCTTTATGGCGCGGCGGCAGGTGTTGTGAGACATCCGGCCGGCCTTCATAAATCCCCCCCCCCCTACCCACCCCCCCCCCCCCCGCCCCGAGGCTGGTATCAGGAGCGCTAACGAAGCACGCCCTCGTTTGGAGCAAAGCGAGGTGCAAAAGCGTACAATGTGCTGTGTTGTCCAGACTTGACTGTTGCCCTTCCTGCATGTACATGATGGACTCCTCAGCGTACTTGGAGGCCCACCATGAAGCGTAGCTTAGCATAGCGCAACATAACATAGTATAATTCAGCATAGTAGACCATCTAGCATAGCTTAACATACTGTAGTATAACGTATCATAGCATAGCTCCACACAGTATATAGCTTAACATAATATAATATAGTATAGCATACTTGCCAACCTTGAGACCTCCAATATCGGGAGGTGGGGGAGGGGGGTGGGGTGGGGGTGGGGTGTCTTGGGCGTGGGGGCGTGGCTGGGGGCGTGGTTAAGAGGAGAGTATTTTACAGCTTGAATTCACCAACTCAAGTATTTCAATATATATATATATATATATATATATATATATATATATATATATATATATATATATATATATATATTATATATATATATATATATATAAATAAATAAATATATATATATATATATATATATATATATATATATATATATATATATATATATATATATATATATATAAATAAATATATATATATATAATATATTATATATATATATATATATATATATATATATATATATATATATATATATAAAAATAAATACTTGACTTTCAGTGAATTCTAGCTATATATATATTTATTTTATTATATATATATAAATATAAATATAAATATATAGGGGGGCGTGGTTAAGAGGAGAGTATTTTACAGCTTGAATTCACCAACTCAAGTATTTCAATATATATATATATATATATATATACATTATATATATATATATATATATATATATATATGTATATATATATATATATATATATATATATAAATATATATAAATATAAATACTTGAATTTTAGTGTTCATTTATTTACACATATACACACACGCACACAACACTCATCTACTCATTGTTGTACTTGAAAGTACAATGCTTTGCAGCCAGAAGCACAGCCTTTGAAGGAATATAGCTGTGGCAGCATCTGTGAAATGTATTTTGCAGGAAAGAGTGAGTTAAGGGTTGAATTGTCCATCCTCTTTCTATTCTCTGTCACTATTTTTCGAACCATACTGAACACCCTCTCTGATGATGCATTGCTGTGTGGCACGCATAAAAGTGCTTTCATCAAATGCACGAGTGTGGGGAATCTTCCATCTCTCCCTAGCATGGCCCAAAACCGGTCAATCCTTGCTTACTGGGGAAGATGTTCCCTGGCAAGCAATTGGTACTCCAGTACTTGTACCCGGAGGCTGGTCAGGTCCAATCGCAGCTGCGGCAGACTTTTTCCTAGCTCCATAACTGCAAATGAAAATGAGCAAATTAAGCACAAGTGAGCTTGGGATATAATGCTTCCTCTAGTCTTATCCTCTATAACAGGGGTCGGGAACCTTTTTGGCTGAGAGAGCCATGAAAGCCAAATATTTTAAAATGTATTTTCGTGAGAGCCATATAATATTCTTTAACTCTGAATACAACTAAGTGCGTGCATTTTTAAGTAAGACCAACATTTTTAGAGTACAATAAGTCTCTTTTTCTTTTTAATAACATTGTTATTCTGAAGGTAACCAATAATAAATTAAATACTTCTTACCATTAATGCTGCATGGTTTCGTTTCTCCAGTCAATTTTTCTGTCACTAGGAATAACGAAGCACAACATTACTTATTAGTGGTCTGTCTCCTAGCACAGTGGTTCTCAACCTTTTTTCAGTGATGTACCCCCTGTGAAAATGTTTTTAATTCAAGTACCCCCTAATCAGAGCAAAGCATTTTTGGTTGAAAAATAGAGATAAAGAAGTAAAATACAGCACTATGTCATCAGTTTCTGATTTATTAAATTGTATAACAGTGCAAAATATTGCTCATTTGTTGTGGTCTTTCTTGAACTATTTGGAAAAAAAGATATAAAAATAACTAAACATTTGTTGAAAAATAAACAAGTGATTCAATTATAAATAAAGATTTCTACACATAGAAGTAATCATCAACTTAAAGTGCCCTCTTTGGGGATTGTAATAGAGATCCATCTGGATTCATGAATTTAATTCTAAACATTTCTTCACAAAAAAAGAAATCAATATTTATGGAACATGTCCACAACAAATCTAGCTGTCAACACTGAATATTGCATTGTAATGAATGGAATAGCCTACTTGATTTGATGTTCAGTTTATGAACTTACATTCATATTTTGTTGAAGTATTATTCAATAAATATATTTATAAAGGATTTTTGAATTGTTGCTATTTTTAGAATATTTAAAAAAAAATCTCACGTACCCCCATTTGAGAACCACTGTCCTAACATATTGTAATATATTTACATTTACACATAAGCGACTTTACATTTACCTTAGCACTGTGTCCGGTGACTCAAAGAGGTTCTCTGCTGTGCCAATGTTGCACACTGGCATGTGCAGAAACTTCGTCACCACCTCCTCAGTTTTCGGATCGCAAACCCTGGCCAATATCACAAACTCCTTAAAAAAAAAATATATATATATATATATACATATATTTAGAAAGCAATTTTCACAGCAGCCACAACATGACTTTACAAGAGAAGTGTAAATACAAAATACATACTTTATCCGTCTTTCTGCTCGTGCTTCCATCACACATCAAACCAAAGGGTTGGTTTTGGCAAAGTTCCTTCACTTCCTTGTCCAATTCCGGGGCAATGGCACCTATCAAATACACAGTAATGAAAACACAGTTGTTCTACTAACTGTACTGTACTTGCTGCTTACTAAAAAAAAAAAACACTTACCTTTCACTATTTGAGTCGCCTTTGTTCTGCCATTTGAGTACTGGCAAGCGATCTCTGAATCCGGGTACATATTCTTCACGGATTTGTTGTAAACATCCGCAAATGAGAATGGGATGTTGCTTGCAGCTATCAGCATAGTCATCTTTGTCTCGGCATATGTTACACCATCGGGTCTCCACTATAACATAGCATAGCATAGCATAGCTTAGCATAGTGCAACATAACGTAGTGTAGCATAGTATAATTTAGCATAGTAGACCATATAGCATAGCTTAGCATAGCGCAACATTACATAGTGAGATTTAGCATAGTAGACCATATAGCATAGCTTAACATACTGTAGCACAACATAGCATAGCATAGCTCAACATAGCATAACTTAGCATAGTGCAACATGACGTAGTATAGCGTAGTATAAATTAGCATAGTAGACCATATAGCATAGCTCAACATACTGTAGTATAACGTAGCATAGCATAGCTCAACATAGCATAGCTTAGCATAGTGCAACATAACATAGTATAGCATAGTATAATTTATCATAGTAGACCGTATAGCATAGCTCAGCATACTGTAGTATAACGTAGCATAGCATAGCTCAACATACTATAGTATAACGTAGCATAACATAGCTCAACATAGCATAGCTTAGCATAGTGCAACATAACGTAGTGTAGCATAGTATAATTTAGCATAGTAGACCATATAGCATAGCTTAACACACTGTAGTATAACGTAGCATAGCATAGCTCAACATAGCATAGCTTAGCATAGTGCAACATAACATTGTATAGCATAGTATATTTTAGCATAGTAGACCATATAGCATAGCTTAACATACTGTAGTATAATGTAGCATAGCATAGCTCAACACAGTATAGCATAGCATAGCTTAACATAATATAATATAGTATAGCATAGCATAGCTCAAATTAGTATAGCAAAGCATAGCTCAACATAGCATAGGTTAGCATAGTGCAACATGACATAGTATAATTTAGCATAGTAGACCATACAGCATAGCATAGCATAGCTCAACATATCATAGCTTATCATAGAGCAACATAACATAGTATAATTTAGCATAGTAGACCATATAGCATAGCTTAACATACTGTAGCATAACGTAGCATAGCATCGCTCAACACAATATAGCATAGCATAGCTTAACATAATATACCATAGTATAGCATGGCATAGCTCAAATTAGTATAGCAAAGCATAACTCAACATAGCATAGCTTAGAATAGTGCAATGTAACGTAGTGTAGCATAGTATAATTTAGCATAGTAGACCATATAGCCTAGCTTAACATACTGTAGTACAACATAGCATAGCTCAACATAGCATAGCTTAGCATAGTGCAACATAACGTAGTATAGCTTAGTATAATTTAGCATAGTAGACCATATAGCATAGCTTAACATACTGTAGTATAACATAGCATAGCTTAGCATAGTGCAACATAACATAGCATAGCATAGTATAATTTAGCATAGTAGAGCATATAGCATTGCTTAACATACTGTAGTATAACATTGCATAGCATAGCTTAGCATAGTGCAACATAACGTAGTATAGCATAGTATAATTTACATAGTAGACCATATAGCATAGCGTAACATACTGTAATATAACATAGCATAGCTTAGCATAGTGCAACATAACGTAGTATAGCATAGTATAATTTAGCACAATAGACCATATAGCATAGCTTAACATACTGTAGTATAACATAGCATAGCATAGCTTAGCATAGTGCAACATAACATAGTATAGCATAGTATAATTTAGCATAGTAGACCATATAGCATAGCTTAACATACTGTAGTATAACATAGCATAGCTCAACATAGCATAGCTTAGCATGGTGCAACATAACATAGTGTAGCATAGTATAATTTAGCGTAGTAGACCATATAGCATAGCTTAACATACTGTAGTATAACATAGCATAACATAGTTTAACATAGTATAATATAGTATAGCATAGCTCAAGTTAGTATAGCAAAGCATAGCTCAACATAGCATAGCATAGCGCAAAATAACATAGCATAGCTCAACATAGTATGGCATAGTATATTTTAACATAATTTAGCATAGTAGACCATATAGCATAGCTTAACATACTGTAGTACAACATAGCATAGCTCAACATAGCATAGCTTAGCATAGTGCAACATAACGTAGTATATCATAGTAGAATTTAGCATAGTAGACCATATAGCATAGCTTAACATACTGTAGCATAGCTACAGCATAGCTCAACATAGTATAATATAGTATAGCATAGCATAGCTCAAATTAGTATAGCAAAGTGTAGCATAGCGCAACATAGTATAGCTCAACATAGTATGTTATAGTATAGCATAGCAGAACATAACATAGCATAGCTCAACATAGTATATTATAGTATAGCATAGCGTAGCATAGCTCAAATTAGTATAGCAAAGCATAGCTCAACACAGTATATCATAGTATAGCATAGCATAGCTCAACACAGTATATCCTAGTATAGTATAGCATAGCTCAAATTAGTATAGTAAAGTATAGCATAGCACAACATAACAAAGCATAGCTCAACACAGTATGTCATAGCATGGCTCAAATTAGTATAGCAAAGTATAGCATAGCACAACATATAGAATAGCATAGTATAATTTAGCATAATTTAGCATAGCTTAACATATTGTAGTATACCATAGCATAGTTTTACATACTGTAGTATAGCATTGCATAGCGTAGCTGAACATTGTATAATATAGTATAGCATAGCTCAAATTAGTGTAGCAAAGCATACATAGCATGGCATTGCTCAACATAATGTAGCATAGGATAGCATAGCTTAACATAATTTAGCATAGAATCGTATGGCATAGCTCAACTAGGTATAACATAGCATAGCATAGCTCAATGTAATATAGCATAGCATCATATAGCATAGCTCAGTTTACCATAGCATAGCTCAACATAACATAGCTTAACATAGCATGACATAGCTCAACGTAGCATAGCTCAACATTAGGGATGTCCGATAATGGCTTTTTGCCGACATCCGATATTGTCCAACGCTTTAATTACCGATACCGATATCAACCGATACTGATATATACAGTTGTGGAATTAACACATTATTATGCCTAATTTGGACAACCAGGTATGGTGAAGATAAGGTCCATGTTTTAAAAAATTAATAAAATAAGATAAATTAATTTAAAAAAAATTCTTGAATAAAAAAGAAAGTAAAACAATATAAAAACAGTTACATAGAAACTAGTAATGAATGACAATGAGTAAAATTAACTGTTAAAGGTTAGTACTATTAGTGGACCAGCAGCACGCACAATCGTGTGCTTATGGACTGTATCCCTTGCAGACTGTATTGATATATATTGATATATAATGTAGGAAGCAGAATATTAATAACAGAAAGAAACAACCCTTTTGTGTGAATGAGTGTGAATGGGGGAGGGAGGTTTTTTTGGGTTGGTGCACTAATTGTAAGTGAATTGTGTTTTTTATGTTGATTTAATTAAAAAAAACAAAAAAAAACCTTACCGATAATAAAAAAAACGATAGCGATAATTTCCGATATTACATTTTAAAGCATTTAGACATCTCTACTCAACATAGCTCAATTCAACACAGCATAGCATAGCTCAATTTAATAAAGCAAAGATAGCATAGCATAGATAGCATAGCACACAGCCAGGCCTTCAGCCTTTCAACAAGCCTAACGATGCTGATGCTCAATTAGCGGAAGATGAGACGCCGTGCTTTGGCTAATCCGCTTTGCACGAGAGCGCAAACACACTTTTCCACACTCGGCTAACTAGATTTATGCGGAGCGCTCCGAGACTTCCCTAAACCAACAAAAGCTGTTTTTTTGGAGAGAGCTCGCGAAAAAGTGCTCATTAATGAGTGAAAACATCTGTTTTTTTTCTCCTTGTTCTGCATCTCCTGCAGATACGGGGAGGCTGCGTGACCAATTGTGGCACTTTGTTGTTGAATTATTCATCCTACAAAATAGCAAGAGATGTTTAAGCACATTTTTTTGTGTTATTATTTTTACTTCATCTTGATCCCCTCTTGTTGTTTTGCATGGAATCGGAGTAAACGAGGCCTCGCTTTCTTTGCTGTTGTTCTCTTATTTGGTTCGCTGCCTCCTCTCTTTTTTTTATGTTTTTATTTATTTATTTATTTATTTTTGTGTCCTGTCCAGCTTCTCAGGCAAATCATATAGTTGATGTAGATGCCCATATCGGCTGTTCACATTTACTTTACAATAGAGAAGTGTAGGATACTTCTCTTGTTGCCTTATTTGTATTTGACTTTATTAAATGTATTTATATTATCATTTGGTGCAGCCGGAGGGGATAGAAAGAGCAAAAAAGGAAGAAGGGTGATAAGACAGAGAGACAAAAACAACACCAGCAAACACAACAACAACAACAACAATAGAGCAACATCAGCAAATAGGATATGTACAAATATGATGGTAAAAGTGATTGCAAAGAAGCAGTAAGCAAAATAAATAATACAGAAATGACAATGAGCATTATTACACTACAAATGGAGCAATACAAATACCAATAGAAATAGCACTATTGATAATGAACAATACCAATAATTTACCTCTATTATCAACAATACAGTTGTTCAAATGCAACAATACATATATGTAACGATAACTACAGATACAAAAGAATGCAGAAAAATGGAGGGGAAGAAAGAGAAGCAACCTATTTTAACCTTGTAGATTGTTATAGTAACAATAGGTTAAGCCAGGGGTGGGCAATTAATTTTTACCGGGGGCCGCATGAGCAACCCGAGCACTGCTGGAGGGCCACATCGACAATATTTCAATTAAATTTTGCTCAATATTATTTTTGATATATACCGTAAGATAAATAATAATAATAATAATAATAAAAATTAATAATAATAGTAATACTTCAACATAGTGTGTGTAACAGCATTCCATGACTAATATAAATAAATTAACATTAATAATAAATGACAGTAAAATAAGCACACGTATGACTGAGGAGTCATAGTATAACTTTGTGTGGTGTTTGAGTTATCCGACTTTTTGTGTGGCCGTAAACGCACCAGTGGTTTAGTGCTATGCGTGTTGGTGACAGATGACAAGTTGGTTTTGGCCTGGTTTGTACGGCAGAAAATGACTAGTTTTTCGAGATAGAAGTGTGAAAACTCATGTTTTTGGTGTGGTTATGTCTGAATGTAAACAGTTTTGCTCAATAAAGTGATCGATATAATTCCTGTCCTTGAAGCATCTCGATAGACGTTACAATAATTGAACGGTGTTGACGAACACCGTTAGAGCCGCTTGTTGTCACTGTCACTCAAAGTTGCATTGCAAAATTACACAGAATAAATATGTTTATTTTGTTTAGAATTCAGATGGGATTTGATTTGGTGCGCGGCATATATTTGCTGCGCGCAGCGGACGCTTGAGCAGTGCGCAATTGCGCAGGCGCGCACCTTAGAGGGAACGTTGCTTGGCAGTCCATGTCTTGTTGAAAACACGCCATTCTTCATCAACTTTTCTCTTTTTAGCGTCTCGGGTGTAAACCGTGCATCACTTGTCGCTGCATGTGCACCTTCACTCGCAGGTTACACACGGACACACGCCCATAAATAAAACTTTTCAAAATAAAAGCAGCACAGTTGTATTGCGTGCACGACATAGATGTTTTTTCAACTTTATTTTGTAATTTATAATTGGCCTCACGCGGGCCGGACAGGGACGCACAAAGGGCCGGATGCGGCCCGTGGGCCGCAGAATGCCCAGGTCTGGGTTAAGCTTTGTCAGTGTGCCATGTGTTATTCAGGTTACCATAGAGCAGGGATCAGCAACCCACCCCAACCCAAAAATACAAAAAACTAATTTGTCTGGACCCACAAAACGTAAAACGCCTTATGTAAGTGTTATAATGAAGGCAACACATTAGGTAAGTGTCTCAGAGGGTGAGATAACTCCTGGAAAGGACTGGTTTAAAACTGCCAAATGTATAGATGTGTGTGTCCAAGTTAAAGGAAAGGACAGGTTGTCTTCTTCTAATAGATTTATTACAATCTTTGCAAGCTGGGTAATGTTTGCTGTGGTCTGGGACAACATGACAGACAAACAGAAATGCAGCCAATTTTACATAGAGAAAATGTGTCATGAGACATGCAAATGTAAATTAAATACACAGAGGACATAAGTAAAGGAAATGAAATGAGCTCAAATATAGCTACAAACGATGCAATATGTACACACAGCTAGCCTAAATAGCATGTTAGCGTGGCTTATTAGCACTCCACACAAGTCAATAACATCAACAAAGCTCACCTTTGTGCATTCACGCACAACATAAAAAGTTTGGTGGACAAAATGAGACACAGAAGGAGTGGCATAAAACACATCTTTCTGTGGCAGCGTCGGAGAAAGTTGTATGTAAACAAACCACGGTGCGTTCAAGGGCCAACAAAATTAGTAGGACAAAACGGTGCTGGCCAAATACTGTCATCAGTGAAGCATGTCTAATACAAACAGTGGGATTTCTAACAATTAGGAAGATTTGCGTCACGTTTGTTCTCCTACAGAAACATTATCAAAACAACAAATATTATTTTTCCCCAATCTTTTTCCATTTTTGAAAAAGCTCCAGGGAGCCACTAGGGCGGTGCTAAAAGCCGCATGCGGCTCAAGAGCCGCGGGTTGCTGACCCCTGCCCTAGAGCAACAACGTTAATATATGTTTGATGAAACGTGATTATGTGCATGAGCGTATATGTACTTGTATATGTACATATACCTCCTCTTTTTTTCCCCCGACTTGAATCCCTTCTTTTTCTCTGCCGTCTCTGCGGGCCGGCTTTGTACGCCGCTGCCTAATGAAGGCCAAAGCGTTGACGCCGGACGCCACCTACACGGGGAGGAATTTTTGCGGCGGCCTCGGCGCTCACTCGCGAACAGGCCGTCCGACGAAAGGGCGTGGGGCTCGTATTTGGAGGCTGCGTCGTGGCCTTTTTGTTGCTAGCATAACAAATGTGCTCACCTCCCCACATATTTCGAGTCATCTCACACTGGCCTGGCAGCAGCCAGGATACACTCCCAAGTAAACAGTGTGTTTCTCAGCCGACAGCACGCCAACTTGTGTGTGTGTGTGTGTGTGTGTGTGTGTGTGTGTGTGTGTGTGTGTGTGTGTGTGTGTGTGTGTGTGTGTGTGTGTGTGTGTGTGTGTGTGTGTGTGTGTGTGTGTGTGTGTGTGTGTGTGTGTGTGTGTGTGTGTGTTTGTGTCTAACCCTGCGGCCAAAAAAAGGCCCCCGGATTAGTCGTCTGGGAGAAAGCCTGCTGCCGCTTGGCCAAAAGGAGTCGGCTTGCCTGCGGCTCACCTGCCAAGTCGACAAGCAGGAATCAATCCCTTCTTTCTCCTTAGTCCACCTCTTGACGCGCGATTCCACCTTTGGCCTAAAGAGGCAGTAGAATGTCAACGGGGGGGGGGGGGGTGATCTGACCTTTCAGTATGCAGTGGAAGCTCGATTTACGAACTTAATTGGTTCTTGGAAGGGGCTCGTAAATCGAAAAAAAGTTTGTATAGTGAAGGAAGAGTTCCAATGATAAAATATTTACCGTATTTTCCGTATACAAGCCACACCCACAAAATTGTATACAAATGTTCCATAAGTTAAAGTACCAATGATTGTAACACACACACACTAGGTGTGGGGAAATTTGTCTTCTGCATTTGACCCATCCCCTTGTTCAACCTTGGGAGGTGAGGGGAGCAGTGAGCAGCAGCGGTGGACGCGCCCGGGAATAATTTTTGGTGATTTAACCCCCAATTCCAACCCTTGATGCTGAGTGCCAAGCAGGGAGGTAATGGCTCCCATTTTTATAGTCTTTGGTATGACTCACAACCTACCGATCTCAGGGCGGACACTCTAACCCAGGGGTGTCAAACGTACGGCCCGAGGGCCGGATCAGGCCCGCGAACAGGTTTTATCCGGCCCGCGGGATGAGTTTGCTAAGTACAAAAATGTACCTGAAATTTTTGAATGAGAGAAACAGCTGTTCTAAATGTGTCCACTAGATGTCGCAATAGCAATTCTCTGTATCTTTGTAGATGATGCTACATGTGTACAAAATAAACCACTTATGTTAGTACATCAGTCAAACAAAATGATCAAACTACATATATAACATACTGTCATTTGATTTTGATATAAGTTTTGTATCTTGATAGATTGAAAATTAACACCAATGAGTTGACTGATGAACATTATCACAATTTATTCAGAAAATAAAAATAACGACAAATAAAGTATATATACTATTAACTGCAATAGGTAATTGAAAAAAACAAAAAAAACAACATTATGATTTGTACAATATCAGAATGTGTTTGTACTATTTTCAAACAAAGAAAATAATCTGAAGTTGTCTTTATTTTTAAGTTATCGTGCCATGATTTTACCAGTCCGGCCCACTTGGGAGTACTTTTTTCTCCATGTGGCCCCCGATCTAAAATGAGTTTGACACCCCTGCTCTAACCAGTAGGCCACTGAGTATATATATGAATATATAAGCCGCACTGGACTATAAGCCGCAGATATATACAGGTGTGACATACTTTTCCATTGAAACAAATATTCAAATACGTTGAATATAACAAGATCACAGAACTCTCCAAAAATAACAACTTTGACATTAAAATAAAATAACTAAATAAAATAGAATCAATTAAAATGAAATAGCCATTGTTTATTGCCATTTTGTGTCGAAGGCAAGCCAAAGGGAGCCAGGGCAGACCCGCAGGTTGCAGACCCCTGGTATGGGGACAAAACTAGTACCAATCATTTGTATTGATTTGAATACAATTACATACCATTAAAAATAAGAAATATTTTATCAAAAGTGAATGTAAAAAATATTGATTATACATGTAAATGATGTACAGTACAGGCCAAAAGTTTGGACACATCTTCTCATTCAATGTGTTTTCTTTATTTTCATGACTATTTACATTGTAGATTGTCACTGAAGGCATGGAAACTATGAATGAACACATGTGGAGGTGACAAAAAAATGTACTTGACAAAAAAAGGTGAAATAACTGAAAATATGTTTTATATTCTTCAAAATAGCCACCCTTTTGCTCTGATTACTGCTTTGCACACTCTTGGCATTCTCTCCATGAGCTTCAAGAGGTAGTCACCTGAAATAGTTTTCACTTCACAGGTGTCATAGTTTTGATGCCTTCAGTGACAATCTACAAGGTAAATAGTCTTGAAAATAAAGGCCGTTTTTTTTTAACTTTTAAACTGTCATTGCTAAAAGCAGATTACAAATTTATAATGGACAGAATGATCTGAAGTTAATCTTCAGATTTAGGTGTTGAAAGTAAACAAAGGTACAGTACAGGCCAAAAGTTTGGATACACCTTCTTATTCAATGTGTTGTCTTTATTTTGAGGACTATTTACATTGCAGATTGTCACTGAAGGCATCTAAACTATGAATGAACACATGTGGAGTTATGTACTTAACAAAAAAAGGTGAAATAACAAAACACGTTTTATGTTCTAGTTTCTTCAAAATAGCCACCCTTTTGCTCTGATTACTTTTTCGCACACTCTTGGCATTCTCTCCATGAGCTTCAAGTGGCCTAGTGGTTAGAGTGTCCGCCCTGAGATCGGTAGGTTGTGAGCTCAAACCCCGGCCGAGTCATACCAAAGACTATAAAAATGGAACCAATTACCTCCCTGCTTGCCACTCAGCATCAAGGGTTGGAATTGGGGGTTGAATCACCAAAAATGATTCCCGGGCGTGGCCACCGCTGCTGCTCACTGCTCCCCTCCCCTCCCAGGGGGTGATCAAAGGGATGGGTCAAATGCAGAGAATGATTTCGCCACACCTAGTGTGTGTGTGACAATCATTGGTACTTTAACTTTTAACTTTAAGAGGTAGTCACCTGAAATGGTTTTCACTTCACAGGTGTGCTTGAAGCTCATGGAGAGAATGCCAAGAGTGTGCAAAGCGGTAATCAGAGCAAAGGGTGGCTATTTTGAAGAATTATGTAATTTTTTTTGTCAAATAACTCTGTTTTTTAAGTGGCAAAAACACAATTTTTTTCTCCCCAAAATGTTTTTTATGTGGAATATTTGTTGTGAAGTAATTGGGACCTTGAATAGGTCAATAATTCATAACATTGATTTTGATTTATTAAGATATTTTTTAAGCAATTATAATTAAAAAAAAATGTAATCCCACTAAAATGATTAGGGATTCAAAGGGCCCCACTCATAAAAGTGTTAAAAAATAAGTCATCATTTTTTTTTTTTTTTTTTACTTTCAACACTGGTTTTCTTTGTTGATGCCTGTTAGGGCAAATACATTTTTTATATGGCAAAAACACAAAATAGGCAATATTTCCACCTAAATATATTTTTTAAGTGGAATATTTGATGTGAAGTAATCAGAGCCTTGAGTAGGTCAATAATTCATGACAACATTGATTTTGATGAATTATTATTTCTTAAGCAATGACAGTTTTAAACAAATAAAACCCCATTTAAAGTCTCGGGGATCCAAGAGGGCCCCACTCCTAAAAGTGTTAAAAATAAGTCAAAGATTTAAAACATGTTTTTAAAGCTTTTAACACTTATTTTTTTATTTTATAAATTATTATTTCTTTGTTTTATCCCCTTTTTTGTCAAATAAAACGTTTTAAATTTGGCAAAAACACAAAATATGCAATATTTTCTCCCCCCCAATTTTTTTTAATGTTCAATATTTGATGTGAAGTAATTGGAGCATTGAATCGATCAATATTTCATAACATTTTGATTTTGATTCAGTATTATTTTTTGAGCAATGACAGTTTAAAAAAAAAAAAAAAAATCCCCCTATAATTCTTGGCTATCCAAAAGGCCCCACTCACAAAAGTGTTACAATTAAGTCATACAGTTTTATTTTAATTTTTTACTTTTAACACTTATTTTTTATTTTACATTTTATTGTTTCTTTGTTTTATGCCCTTTTTGTCAAAGAAATTAAATTAAATTTGGCAAACATACAAACACAAACAATGAATGTTTTCAGTTATTTCACCTTTTTTTTGTTAAGTACATAACTCCACATTCATAGTTTTGATGCCTTCAGTGACAATCTACAATGTAAATAGTCATGAAAATAAAGAAATCGCAGGTGTGTCCAAACTTTTGGCCTGTACTGTATAAATTAAATGATGTATAGAATGGCGTTTTTGCGGTTGCTTTTTAAGTTTGTAAAGCTGCTATTGTGCAGTGTTACTTGCTCGCTGCATCCAAAGGAGCGTCAACAAAGTGCGACAAAGCGGCCGATCCGAGCAACGGGCGTTGTTAACAAGTTGTTTACTGCAGTCGTGGATGCCTGCTGGCGAAGACGACCATCTGCTGGCCGAGCGTCTGCAAACAGCACGCTACTATAGACACGTCACATGACTCTTTCCGTGTACCATTTGTTACCTGCCCTTCCTGCTCTCTTGCTGGGTTTCAGAAGGTTTTTGTGGCGTGTCCGGCCTTTTGTCGTCGCTACAGCGCTAACAAGCGAGCATGGGGTTGAACACGCGTGATGTCATAGATGGCAGCAAAACACTTCACCCTGATATCACGGCGTTGTTTGCAGTCAGCGCTTCTGTTCCTCGTCAAAACAAACACAGAGAGCGTTTTTTTGGCACTGGCGGGGAGGAGGCGGCCGCTTGTGCTGACGACGCCAGATGAAATTTGGGAAGTAATCCTCTCGCTTTCAACTGGAGCATCGCCGCAACCAAGAAACATCCTCAGGGGACTAGAAACTGTAGCATTGTGTTTGTTCAAATCTGCACTTTTATCCAGAGCCTCACTAAAATGTGAATAGCTCCTTCAACTGTGAAAATCCAGGGGCCTTTTGGGTTAGGTTGTAGAGGTCCATTGCACATTCTAAAAATGGTATTAAAAATTAAACAAAGTTGCAATGTTGACTCTCAAAACTCAAATCTGCCATGCGGGCTGTTTTTTCCCCTTAAAGCTCAAAATATAACAATGGATCAAAATCAATGTTATGAAATATTGGCCAAGTCTCTGATTAATTCACATCAAATAATTCACTTTGAAACATGTTTAGGGAAAATATTGCATTATTTGTGTTTTTGCCTAATTTAAAACGTAAAACAAATAAACTATGAAATGTCAAATAAGTTTAAAAAAAATACAAATAATTATAATAACTTATGTTTAACACTTTTATGAGTGGAGCCCTTTTGGATAGCCAATCATTTTAGTGGGATTTTTTTTTTTTTAAACTGTCATTGCTCAAAAAATAATAATGAATTAAAATCACTGTTATGAAATATTGATGACTTCACATCAAATATTGCACATTAAAAAAAATTGGGAGGGAGAAAATATTGCATATTTTGTGTTTTTCCCAAATTTAAAAACAGTTTTCTTTGACACAGAGGACATAAAACAAATACATAATTTATCAAATAAAAAAATGTGTTAAGTTTTTTTTTTTTAATTCAGAAATATAGGATTTATTTTTAACACTTTTATGAGTGGGGCCCTTTTGGATCCCTAATAATTTTAGTGGGATTTTTTTTTTAAACTATCATTGTTAAAAAATAGTAATGAATAATAATAATATGAATAATATGAATAATAATGACTATTAACAGCAATATTATGAATTATTGACCTATTTAAGGCTCCAATGACTTCACATCAAATATTCCACATATAAACATTTGGGGGAGAAAAAAATTGCATACTTTGTGTTTTTGCCATTTAAAAAACAAAGATTTATTTGACCAAAAAAATTACATAAAAGTGAAAAAAAAAAAAACTTATTTTTTTTAACACTTTTATGAATGGGGCCCTTTTGGAGCCCCACTAATTTTAGAGGTATTTAATCTTTCAAAACTATCATTTCTTAAAAAAATATTAATGAATCAAACCAATGTTATGAATTATAGACTTATTCAAGGCTCCAATTACTTCACATCAAATACTGCACATACAAAACATTTTGGGCAGACAAAAGTTGCATATTTTTTGTTTTTGCTATGTTAAAAAATATATATATATTTCGACACATTTTTTTTTTACATAAGTGTGGAAAGTAGAAAAATAAATAAATAAATAAAATACGTATGACTTATTTTTAACACTTTTGAGTGGAGCACCAATAATTTTAGTGGGATTTTATTTTTTTTAAACTTTCATTCCTTAAAAAAAAAATAATGAATATAAAATTAATGTTATAAATTATTGACCTATTCAAGGCTCCAATTACTTACACTTAAAAAACATTTTGGGGAGAGAAAAATTGTGTATTTTGGTGTTTGTGCGGTATGAAAAAAAATATTTATTTGACCAAAAAAACCACATAAAGTGTGGAAAGTGATTTTTTTTTATTTTTTTTTTAACACTTTTATGTGTGGAGCCCTTTTGGAGCTCCAATAATTTTAGTGGGATTTAATTTTTTTAAATCTCATTCCTTAAAAAAAAAAAAATCAATACAAAATCAATGTTATGAATTGTTGACCTATTCAAGGCTCTAATTACTTCACATCAAATATTGCACATAAAAAACATTTTGGGGAGAAAACAGTTGTATATTTTGTGTTTTTGCTATATAAAAAAAAATATATATTTGACCAAAAAAAAAATTACATAAAAAAAGTGTGGAGAGTAAATAAATAAATAAAAATATGTATGACTTATTTTTAACACTTTTATAAGTGGAGCCCTTTTGGAGCCCCAATAATTTTAGTGGGACTTTATTTTTAAAAACTGTCATTCTTTAAAAAATTAATCAATCAAAATCAATGTTATGAATTGTTGACCTAATCAAGGCAATCAAATATTGCACATAAAAACATTTGGGGGAGAAAATAAATGTCATATTTGTAGTTTTTGCCATATAAAAAACAAAGATTTATTTGACCAAAAAAAAATTACATAAAAAAAGTGTAGGAAGTAAAAAATTTAAAAAAATATGTATGACTTATTTTTAACACTTTTATGAGTGGAGCCCTTTTTGGAGCCCCAATAATTTTAGTGGGATTATATTTTCTAAAACTTAATAATGAATATAACATCAATGTTATGAATTGTTGACCTATTCAAGGCTCCAGTTACTTCATCAAATATTCCACTGAATTTTTTTTTGGGGGGGGGGGAATAATATTACATATTTTGTGTTTTTGGCATAAAAACGTTTTTTTTTTTACAAAAAGTGCAAAAAACATTTTTAAAAAAAATAAATCATTTTTACTGTTATCGACTGATAGACCTGAAGTTGATCGAGTTATTTAGGTGTAGAATAATAACAAATACAAATGTATGACTTATTTTTAAAATAGTTTAGGGCTGCAACTAACGATTAATTTGATAATCGATTAATCTGTCGATTATTACTTCGATTAATAATCGGATAAAAGAGACAAACTACATTTATATCCTAGCCAGTATTTTATTGGGGAAAAAAACAGCATACTGGCACCATACTTATTTTGATGATTGTTTCTCAGCTGTTTGTAAATGTTGCAGTTTATAAATAAAGGTTTATTTAAAAAATAAATAAAAAAAATTAAAAAAAGAATTTTAAATTAAAAAACAAAAAAAAATTCTGCGCATATCATAGATCCAACGAATCAATGACTAAATTCTTCTAAACTAAACTTCTGTCAGTCTACCCCAGGGCAGCTGTGGCTACGAAAGTAGCTTACCACCACCTGGTGTGAATGAATGATGGGTTTTTAACATGTAAAGCGACTTTGGGTACTTAGAAAAGCGCTATATAAATCCCAGTTATTATTATTATTATTATTATTATTATTAAATTAATCGGCAACTATTTTAATAATCGATTTTAATCGATTTAATCGATTAGTTGTTGCAGCCCTAAAATAGTTATGACCCTTCCAGTGTAAAAAGTTTGAACAGCCCTGATTGAAACCAACATCCTTGCACGTAATAATTGTGCATTCTAACGATCAGAGTCATACTGAGGTGTGTGCCAGTGAAGAAACACAATAAATCCATCTTTTTGTCCATAGAACTGCGTGTTACGATGTATTTGAAGTCGAATCCCGATCATTTCAAGCATAGTCTGTCCTGAGGGCCGACACCTGAGATGAGGCTGTGGCCAGCCGGGCCTCTGATTGCGCAACAGCTCACAAACCGGGTCGTCGAGTAAAGGATTGTATTGTGGAATATTTCCATCTCTTATCTCCCGCGCGTACCCGTTTCCACGGTTTCACGTCTCCTCCCTCGCCTCCTTCTTCCTCGCCTCCCTCGCCGCCGTCCATCCTTCCTTGTCTCGGCGGGAGGACGATGGTGTGCTTTACGGCGCGCATGGCAGAGGTCACAGGCAAAGTTCTACTGAACTCGTGTGAGCGCACGCTATTGGAGCGATAGCGTGGAAAACATCCCCCCCCCCCCCCCCCCGCGCTCGCAGCCTGGACATCCTCATGAAAGGAGTTGTGTATTTGGAGAGGACATGTCATTAAGATAGAGCGGTGCGAGGGAGGGATGAAACTTTCCATCTGCTCTTTTAAAGAACGTGTTATTGCTTCTCTCACTGAAGGCCCTCACCACTCCCGGCCAAAAGCCGTCAGGAGGCACAATCACAGACAAAATTAAAAGTTGTTGCTAAACCACGACGACCTGACATGCTGGAGCCCGTTTTGGAGAACCGTCCTGTCCTCCATTGTGGTCCATGCATTATTTTCAAGCACCTTTGAGGAGCCCTTAAAAACAGACATTTTTGCAGCTCTCGGTAGGCCAGAAACATCCATCCATCCATCCATTTCCTACCGCTTGTCCCTTTTGGGGTGGCGGGGGGTGCTGGAGCCTATCTCAGCTGCATTCGGGCGGAAGGCGGTGTACACCCTGGACAAGTCGCCACCTCATCACAGGGCCAACACGTATAGACAGACAACATTCACACTTGAAAACAAGTTGGAATGTACTCGCATTGAGCATTGGTACCCATTTTGAGTACTTTCTAGGTAGCGGGGACCGATTCACGTGAAATCTAACGGTACCTTTGTTGCACGTGTCGTCACGTCCGCTTGCAGAGTCCGCACCGGCTCAAGCACTTTGGGAAAACCTGACACAAAGCGCTCAAAAGTAAGGCTCCACTTCTCCAAAAATGCGCTAGCTGGATTGACATTGGAAATGCCATAGACATGCTACCGATTAGCATTATTGATTTTACATGGCAGTTTCTATTTTTTTTTACTTAATATTTATTGTTAGAGATGTCCGATAATGGCTTTTTTGCCGATATCCGATATTCCGATATTGTCCAACTCTTAATTACTGATTCCGATATCAACCGATACCGATATATACAGTCGTGGAATCAACACATTATTATGCCTAATTTTGTTGTGATGCCCCGCTGGATGCATTAAACAATGTAACAAGGTTTTACAAAATAAATCAACTCAAGTTATGGAAAAAAATGCCAACATGGCACTGCCATATTTATTATTGAAGTCACAAAGTGCATTATTTTTTTAAAACATGCCTCAAAACAGCAGCTTGGAATTTGGGACATGCTCTCCCTGAGAGAGCATGAGGAGGTTGAGGTGGTAGGGGGTATGTAGGGGGTAGCGGGGAGTGTATATTGTAGCGTCCCGGAAGAGTTAGTGCTGCAAGGGGTTATGGGTATTTGTTCTGTTGTGTTTATGTTGTGTTACGGTGCGGATGTTCTCCCGAAATGTGTTTGTCATTCTTGTTTGGTGTGGGTTCACAGTGTGGCGCATATTTGTAACAGTGTTAAAGTTGTTTATACGGCCACCCTCAGTGTGACCTGTATGGCTGTTGACCAGAAGTCATACATTTTACTTTTTGAAACCGATACCGATAATTTCCGATATTGCATTTTAAAGCATTTATCGGCCAATAATATCGTCAGTCCGATATTATCAGACATCCCTACTTATTGTACATTTTATAAGGAACAAATTAGATGAGCTCGGGCCCAGCGAAGCCGGCGGCGTTTCTGGGTGTTGTTGATAACTGGCTTTGGCTTTGCATAGTAGAGTTTTAACTTGCACTTACAGATGTAACGACAAGCTGTAGTTACTGACAGTGGTTTTCTGTAGTGTTCCTGAGCCCATGTGGTGATATCCTTTACACACTGTCAGTTTTTGATGCAGCGCCGCCTGAGGGATCGAAGGTGACGGGCATTCGATGTTGGTTTTTAGGCTTGCTGCTTATGTGCAGTGATTTCTCCAGATTCTCTGAACCTTTTGATGATATTACAGAGCGTAGATGGTGAAAGCCCTAAATTCCTTGCAATAGCTGCTTGAGAAATGTTGTTCTGAAACAATTTTGCTTACGCATTTGTTGACAAAGTGGTGACCCTCGCCCCATCCTTGTTTGTGAATGACTGAGCATTTCATGGAAGCTGCTTTTTATACCCAATCACGGCACCCACCTGTTCCCAATTAGCCTGTTCACCTGTGGGATGTTCCAAATAAGTGTTTGATGAGCATTCCTCAACTTTATCAGTCTTTTTTGCCACTTGTGCCAGCTTTTTGGAAACATGTTGCAGGTATGAAATTCCAAATGAGCTAATATTTGCGAAAAATAACAACGTTTTCCAGTTCAAATGTTAAATATCTTCTCTTTGCAGTCTATTCAATTGAATATAAGTTGAAAAGGATTTGCAAATGATTTTATTTTGTTTTTATTTACCATTTACACAACGTGCCAACTTCACTGGTTTTGGGGTTTGTAGATGATCATATCTGCTGTACTGATTTTCTTTAGAAGTGTTGGATACTTCTCTTGTTGCCTTATTTGGATTTGACTGTATTAAAAGTTTGGGAAGCATTTTATTAAACAAAACCAGTTTTCTTTGAAGTAATATAGAAATTGTTCAGAGCTGTTTATTTTATTGAGGATTGTAGTTAATCATACAACTGGCACCCAATGTTATTAAAAAAGTATGCATTTTGAATCGATTGGAATCGGGAATTGATTCTGAATCGAATCGTTACCGACAACAATGGAATCGGAATAGTGAGGTGTCCTACTTTCAAGGTCTCACCAGACGCTGACACTTTAAATGAGAACACAGGACCTTTGTTCTGCGTGAAAGGCGCAGGCGGCTAAATGAACGCCGCGGCCCTGCTTGGAGGATCGCTGCTTGTTATTTCGGGACGCGATATTCCTGCCACTGTAGCGACGTGGCGTGGAAGCGCGTACGTTTGTGTGACGGCTGGGCGGAACGGGCCAAACAGACTGCGTTTGTTCCGCGACGTGTAGCCACCAGCACGGACCGAGTCTTCACCGCCGTCACAAGTGAGGGACTCTGGATTCTAAAGATCTGTGACACTCCACGTTGTCATCGTTGGTCTGATGGACGCCATTATTTACACACACACACGCACACGCACACACACACATTCTTGCATGTGTTGCATTCTTGAGACCTGAGAAAAATGCCTACCTCTTTAGGACCACCCTTTGTAGATATATAAAGATTTTGTATTTACAACATTAATAATATATACATACTATGCAAACATTTAAAACACACTTGTGAAAAATGAGTTGGAATTTCACAAGAAAAAGGTCACAATTTCACAAGAAAAACTGAGAATTTTGGCAGTGTTATAATAAAAGTCGTCATTTTACTCAACGCAAGTCGAAATGTTATAAGAAAAACTGAACATGTGTGCAATATTATGATAAAAGTTGGAATTTTACTCTAACAGTCGCAATGTTACAAGAAAAAGCTTTACATTTTGGCAATTTTATGAAAAGAGTCGTACTTTTACTCAACAAAAGTTACAATTTTAAAATAAACTTTAACATTTTGGCAATATTATAATAATAATTGGAATTTTACTTGTCAAAATTATTAAGTTAAAGTTAAAGCCAATGATTGTCACACACACACTAGGTGTGGTGAAATTATTCTCTGCATTTGACCCATCCCCTTGTTCACCCCCTGGGAGGTGAGGGGAGCAGTGAGCAGCAGCAGCGGTGGCTGCGCCGGGAATCATTTTTGGTGATTTAACCCCCAATTCCAACCCTTGATGCTGAGTGCCAATGTAAAAAGTAATAATTTTACTCAAAACATGTCACTTTTACAAGAACAACAAAAAAATGGGCAATATTGTGATACAAGTCAGAATTTGATATGACAAATGTCGCTATTTTGCATTAAAAAGTAATAATTTTACATTAAAAAGTAATAATTTTTTGAGAAAATATTGCAATATTACAGAAACCGAAAGAATATGAGAAACTGATCCTAATTTTATGAGAAAAAAGTTGACACATTGTGAGAAAAAGACTGCTTTTAGTTAATTCATTATTTTTTGAATTTTTTGCTTGTAATTGTTTTTTAATCTTCACTATTTACTTCAAGTTATTACAGTATCTCTCTATATACATATGTATTTATTAATTGTAATTAATTTTAGCCAAAGGGGGCGCATTTCAATTTCTTACACACACTTATTACATATGTTGGCCATAGGGGGAGCATGTCAAATGTTTACACACACTTATTTTCACATGTTGACCAGAGGGGGAGCACTTTTAAAACCGACACACAGTCAATTTGAAAAGTCCCTCCTTTTTGGGACCACCCTCATTGTAATATATATTTCACCACCAGGGGTGCAAATGAGACATTCTCTATTAGATGCAATGGTTTTCCGTATTAAGACCATGATTTATGTACTAAATTGTTCACCGCTCCGCATATGGAAGCTACTTTTCCTTGTTGATGTCTCAAGAAGGGTAGAAATACAAGAACACACACACACACACACACACACACACACACACGTTTCTCACATGACGAGCTAGCAGCGTGCCAGACATTCGATTATGCAAAAGCTTAGACAATCGTGTTTCATGACTTCGGACAGCCGCTTCCTCACGTGGGCGGCAGATCGGCGCCTCGTATCGTCCTTAGATGTTGCGAGCGCATGAATAGATGCACAGTCGACACACACACACACACACACACAAACAAGCACGCGCGGTTTAGGCCAGAGGCGACAGTGCAATTATAACTTAGCGCATGGAATTAGCCTCCTTATTGTTGTGTTCCCCACAGCCAATCACATGCCGCCTTCAGACACTCGCGTTCATTGTGCGGCGTGGGGAAAAACAGAAAATCGAAATAAACACGCTGGCGCCGCACCAATTTTACACGTCGGATTGTTGTGTTGTTGCCGTACGGACTTGCTTTGATTTATTTATTTGCAGAGTGGGTTGAAAGCATGAATATTGATTTATATTTATTAGAATTCACTTTCCTAAACGTTAAAAGTTTTGTAATCATTCAGAAATGTCAAGCAGCTAAAATGCATGGATAAGTGTGGAGAGTTTTTTTGCATGTTCCCCATCATGCATTGCAATGGATTTAAATGGGTGTAATTTAGATGTTTTTATGGTGATTGGCTGTTTTTTTTAAAAAAATTTTTATAATACCCACAAAGTTCAGTAAGCAGGTTTTGTTATGTGTGACATGTTTGTTGACTTTTTGTGCCGGTTGATGTTTTTTTTTCCTGCGCCATGACCAGGGAAGGTTGTTTGGATTGGGTCATATAAGTGAATAATGTGTTTCTCGAAAGTTCTCTCTATGGTCACTGACATAAGTCACTAACATCGTTCACAAGATTGGGACAAATAGGCACTTACTTATGTATTGGGTCGTATAAGTACATACTTTGCATGTAGAAAGTTCACTCCATGGTCACTGGCATGAGTCACTAACATCGTTCACAAGATGCGGACAAATAAGCGCTTAGTTATGTATTGGGTCATATAGGTAAATACTTTGCATATAGAAAGTTAACTCCATGGTCACTGGCCTGAGTCACTAACATCCTCCACAAGATGGAAACAAATAAGCACTGATGTATTGGGTCATATAGGTAAATACTTTGCATAAAGAAAGTTCACTCCATGGTCACGGGCCTGAGTCACTGACATCCTCCACAAGATGGAAACAAATAAGCACTTATGCATTGGGTCATGTAGGTAAATACTTTGCATATAGAAAGTTCACTCCATTGTCACTGGCCTGAGTCACTGACATCCTCCACAAGATGGGGACAAATAAGCACTGATGTATTGGGTCATATAGGTAAATACTTTGCATATAGAAAGTTCACTCCATGGTCACTGGCCTAAGTTATTAACTTCCTCCACAAGATGCAGAAAAATAAGCACTTACTTATGTATTGGGTCATATAGGTAAATACTTTGCATATAGAAAGTTGACTCCATTGTCACTGGCCTGAGTCACTAACATCCTCCACAAGATGGAAACAAATAAGCACTGATGTATTGGGTCATATAGGTAAATACTTTGCATATAGAAAGTTCACTCCATGGTCACGGGCCTGAGTCACTAACATCGTCCAGAAGATGCGGACAAATAAGCGCTTACTTATTTATTGGATCATATAGGTAAATACTTTACATATAGAAAGTTCACTCCATGGTGACTGGCCTGAGTCAATAACTTCCTCCACAAGATGCGGACTAATAAGCACTTAATTATGTATTGGGTCATATAGGTAAATACTTTGCATATAGAAAGTTCACTCCATGGTTACGGGCCTGAGTCACTAACATCGTCGACAAGATGGAAACAAATAGGCACTTATGCATTGGGTCATGTAGGTAAATACTTTGCATATAGAAAGTTCACTCCATTGTCACTGGCCTGAGTCACTGACATCCTCCGCAAGATGGGGACAAATAAGCACTGATGTATTGGGTCATATAGGTAAATACTTTGCATATAGAAAGTTCACTCCATGGTCACTGGCCTAAGTTATTAACTTCCTCCACAAGATGCAGACAAATAAGCACCTACTTATGTATTGGGTCATATAGGTAAATACTTTGCATATAGAAAGTTGACTCCATTGCCACTGGCCTGAGTCACTAACATCGTCCACAAGATGGAAACAAATAAGCACTGATGTATTGGGTCATATAGGTAAAAACTTTGCATATAGAAAGTTCACTCCATGGTCACGGGCCTGAGTCACTAACATCGTCCAGAAGATGCGGACAAATAAGCGCTTACTTATTTATTGGATCATATAGGTAAATACTTTACATATAGAAAGTTCACTCCATGGTCACTGGCCTGAGTCAATAACTTCCTCCACAAGATGCGGACTAATAAGCACTGATGTATTGGGTCGTATAAGTAAATACTTTGCATATAGAAAGTTCACTCCATTGTCACTGGCCTGAGTCAATAACTTCCTCCACAAGATGCGGACTAATAAGCACTTAATTATGTATTGGGTCATATAGGTAAATACTTTGCATATAGAAAGTTAACTCCATGGTCACTGGCCTGAGTCACTAACAACCTCCACAAGATGGAAACAAATAAGCACTGATGTATTGGGTCATATAGGTAAATACTTTGCATATAGAAAGTTCACTCCATGGTCACGGGCCTGAGTCACTAACATCGTCCAGAAGATGTGGACAAATAAGCACTTACTTATTTATCGGATCATATAGGTAAATACTTTACATATAGAAAGTTCACTCCATGGTCACTGGCCTAAGTTATTAACTTCCTCCACAAGATGCAGAAAAATAAGCACTTACTTATGTATTGGGTCATATAGGTAAATACTTTGCATATAGAAAGTTGACTCCATTGTCACTGGCCTGAGTCACTAACATAATCCACAAGATGGAAACAAATAAGCACTGATGTATTGGGTCATATAGGTAAAAACTTTGCATATAGAAAGTTCACTCCATGGTCACGGGCCTGAGTCACTAACATCGTCCAGAAGATGCGGACAAATAAGCACTTACTTATTTATCGGATCATATAGGTAAATACTTTACATATAGAAAGTTCACTCCATTGTCACTAGCCTGAGTCAATAACTTCCTCCACAAGATGCGGACTAATAAGCACTTAATTATGTATTGGGTCATAGAGGTAAATACTTTGCATATAGAAAGTTGACTCCATGGTCACTGGCCTGAGTCACTAACCTCGTCGACAAGATGGAAACAAATAAGCACTTATGCATTGGGTCATATAGGTAAATACTTTGCATATAGAAAGTTCACTCCATGTCACTGGCATGAGTCACTAACAACGTCCACAAGATGCGGACAAATAAGCACTGATGTATTGGGTCATATAGGTAGATACTTTCCATATAAAAAGTTCACTCCATGGTCACTGGCACGAGTCACTAACATCGTCCACAAAATGCGGACAAATGTACCGGTATTTTTCAGAAGCAGTTTTGTAGCGTTTTTATTTGATTTGATGAACTCTTTGTAAGGGTGAATGTGACACGTACAGCACATGTATATTTGTGCCTAATTAAGAGGAGCCGCTCCTCCACTTCACTTGACTTCCTAATTGGCTTGCCCCTCTCTGGCTGCCGGTAATTACAAAAGCTCATATTCCATTAATGACGAGGGCAGGGAGGCATCACACACACACACACACACACACACACACACACACACACACACACACACACACACACACACACACACACACACACACACACACACACACACACACGCACACACACACACACGCACACGCACACTCAACACTCATCAAGAAAGGGAACGAAGCTCCTCCCCTTCCAGGAAGTGGACTTAAACATTGTTATCTGTGTTTCCCGCAGCATCCGTACCCGTCAGAGGAGCAGAAGAAGCAGCTGGCGCAAGACACGGGCCTCACCATCCTACAAGTCAACAACTGGTAAGAGAAGCTCCCAGCGTGGGTATGATCCTTCCCTCAGGGCGTCGGAATTAATGCCCCGCCCACCCAGCCTCCCCCTAACGCAGAAACCCACCGCTTTACGGAATCACGCGCGCTGCAGATCAATCTAAACAGATATGGCCCGCAGTCATTTTCCAAAGTGTTAATTAAGAGTCTGAAAACCTCCAATAAAATCATCCCGCCTGCGAAAGTTAGCATGCTGATTAGCCGAGCGGCGCTAGCTGCCGCTGATGATCCGGTTTTTGTTTTTGCTTTTTTGCCATGAGGTTTTGCGGCTTTCTCGCGCCGCTCGTTTGCCTCCCGTTAAAATGGCGGTGAACTTCTCATTCAACATTTATTCGGCGTGGATGAATATTTGATCGGCGCGCACTCAACGCGGCGTTTTACATTTCATCTGCATGCCGCCGCGCGTTTGCAGGCAGAGTGCAAACGGCGCTCCCGGCGGCCATTGATGAGGATTATTCGACTTTATTCACGTAATGATAACACGCGTGCAAATACAGTGCACCCTCAAAGTATTCACTTTTTCCACATGTTATGTTACAGCCTTATTCCAAAATTGGAAAAAAAATAAATAAATACATTTTAAAAATCCGCAAAATTCTGCAAACTATACCCCATAATTAAAAAGAATTTTTATTTGCAAATTTATAAAAATAAATAAATAGGAGAGCCCAGAATTCAGGGTACAACACTGTTTTATTTTCATCAATTGTGCAAGGCTTTTGCTTTCCAGCAAAACATCTTTTCCTGAGTTTGTGTCTCTCCCTCTCTCTGGCTCCCACTCCAACTCCAACCCCCCGTGTCTCATTCCGGCTGCTGCTAATAAAGGCGACAGGCGATTAGATAACAAGGCCTGTCTGGGCCATCTGCGCACCTGTCGCTGTCTTCGAGGCCGGTCCTGGCACACCCCGTTCCACAATTATATTTTTACATAATGTATACAATATATAACAAATCCCAATTACCATGTACAAGTATCATGAGTAGGGATGGGCACTGAATCAGACCGAATCCCGCCGGTCCTGCTGAGCACCGAGTCACGTACAATCCAACGGTGTCAGGTCACGGCACCCGGGTTGCACCCGACGTCGGTTGCCAACTCAGCCAAACTACCTCTCGGTGATGTTGCAAAGTTCAATGCCAACAAATTGACTCCAAAAAAACGCTCCATCGTAAGTAAAGAAAGCCAGCTAGCTCGATGCTAATATACATTGGCTTTGCTGTTGACATGCTACTGATTAGCGTTAGCCATTTTACATGAAAACTACAACTAAGATGCGCTCTACATTCAAACAACTGGTGCGTGATGGGTACAGTGCTTGCAGCATTATCACTTTTTAGGGCGCAACAACAAAACCAAACACAGCTGCAGCAAAAAAAGGGCAGCATAGATCCAGCAGAGAATAAACATTATAAACAACGAGAGGTTGTTTATAATGTTTATAACGCAAGCAACTCCCTTTGTTTGTGTTCTGTTACTTCATTCTTGACAAGTCGTGTGAAAAATGTAACTTTCATAACAAGTGATGATGTCAGCAAAAAAAAAAAAAAAGATACGACCATTGATGAGGATTTGTTTCAAATGTGTGCCAATTCTGCTTAAAATGTTATGATCATTTATTTCATTCCTTGCTCCTGCTTCACATTGCTGGTTAGCACCTTAGCAACCCATTCATCCATTTTCTACCGCTTGTCCCTTTTGGGGGTGGCGGTGGGTGCTGGAGCCTATCTCAGCTGCATTCGGGCAAAACGAGGCGTCGTTAGCCGCGTCCAATTAAAAGTATATAAGTCCCGTTTTTGGATCCGTGAAAATAAATCCCTGGAAAGTCGACGTCCGGGAAGGCTGGGTGAGGGACGGAGACGGGCGAGATGAAGGGACGCCCCCAAAAGAGCGGAAGATAAGGACCAGCTAAATCCGTGTTAGCAATCCGCTCATGATGTCATCCATTGTTCAAGCCAGACGCGGGCTGGCGGATTAGCGCTCGCCGCGGAAGTGCGTGGAGGATTCCTTTTTACATCACACACACACACACACACACACACACACACACACACACACACACACACACACACACACACACACACACACACACACACACACACACACATACACGTACACACACACACAGGAATATACAGTAAGAAGGGACCTGCAGAGGTTATCAGATCAGGTGACTTCACTGGAATCCATCGGGGATCAATTCTTGGAGCACAGATAACACTTTGTCACATGATCAGTGCTGGCGTGCTCACTCAAGGCTTTTTTTTTTTTATTGCTGGGGGGCGTGGATGCGAGGGAACACACCTTTGAATGTGTGTGTGTGCGCGTGTGCGTGTGCGTGTGTGTGTGTGTGTGTGTGTGTGTGTGTGTGTGTGTGTGTGCGCGCGTGTGCGTGTGTGTGTGTGTGTGTGTGTGTGTGTGTGCGCGTGTGCGTGTGTGTGTGTGTGTGGCGAGCCGTAGGTGGTTAATCCAAGAGGTATTAGCTGTTAAAGCCAGCATGCTGGGATCCTGCTGCCCCCTCACTCACAGTGTGTGTGTGTGTGTGTGTGTGTGTGTGTGTGTGTGTGTGTGTGTGTGTGTGTGTGTGTGTGTGTGTGTGTGTGTGTGTGTGTGTGTGTGTGTGTTCTGGCAATGCTTTCTTAATGGGGACATCGCTCTGTTTACACCTTCACCTTTAGGGGACCTCTGACGGTATGGGGACAAAAAAACAGGTCCTCTAAAGGGAAACCTTTTTAAATAATAGTCAGATCCATTCTGAATAGAGATGTCCAATAATGGCTTTTTTGCCGATATCCGATATTCCGATATTGTCCAACTCTTAATTACCAATACCGATGTATACAGTTGTGGAATTAACACATTGCTATGCCTAATTTTGTTGTGATGCCCCGCTGGATGCATTAAACAATGTAACAAGGTTTTCCAAAATAAGAGAACAACTTCAACTCAAGTTATGGAAAAAAATGCCAACATGGCACTGCCATATTTATTATTTTAGCCACAAAGTGCATTATTTTTTTAACATGCCTCAAAACAGCAGCTTGGAATTTGGGACATGCTCTCCCTGAGAAAGCATTAGGAGGTTTAGGTGGGCAGGGTTATGGGTAGGGGGTAGCGGGGGGTGTATATTGTAGCGTCCCGGAAGAGTTAGTGCTGCAAGGGGTTCTGGGTATTTCTTCTGTTGTGCTTATGTTGTGTTACGGTGCGGATGTTCTCCCGAAATGTGTTTGTCATTCTTGTTTGGTGTGGGTTCACAGTGTGGCGCATATTTGTAACAGTGTTAAAGTTGTTTATACGGCCACCCTCAGTGTGACCTGTATGGCTGTTGACCAAGTATGTGTTGCATTCACTTGTGTGTTTAAAAAGCCGTAGATATTATGTGACTGGGCCGGCACGCAAAGGCAGTGCCTTTAAGGTTTATTGGCGCTCTGTACTTCTCCCTACGTCCGTGTACACAGCGGCGTTTTAAAAAGTCATACATTTTACTTTTTGAAACCGATACCGATAATTTTGAAACCGATATTACATTTTAAAGCATTTATCGGCTGATAATATCGGCAGTCCGATGTTATCGGACATCCCTAATTCTGAAGATGCCTAAGTGATTTTTAAGCTTTGGTCCATAAAACATGTTTACTGGTTAGTTTGAGTGTGAGACATTTGCACAGCAGCCCCCTCATCGGGCTGTAGCTGGTACTGCACTCGCTGCTTTTTTTTAAATGGTCCTCAGTGGTCACGTACAAATTTGTGTGAATTATGCAAAATGATCTAAATTTGGTCCCCATGAACCATATGAACTATTTTCCCCCAGGGTCCCCAGTAAGAATGATCAGCACATTACTTCATCAATCCAGAGATTTAAAGACGTGGATGAGCTAACTGGGCAGTGGCCATTTTACCTCTTTTTTTTATTTATGCCTACACAACCTGTAGAAAGGGTGGTCCCCACAAGTGATGATCAAAAACTTGGTCCCTATTCCAAATGATAACCAGTGTGTGTGTGTGTGTGTGTGTGTGTGTGTGTGTGTGTGTGTGTGTGTGTGTGTGTGTGTGTGTGTGTGTGTGTGTGTGTGTGTGTGTGTGTGTGTGTGTGTGTCATGATGGAGATGTAAGGAACAGAGAGAAAGGGCTATATGGGGAAACGCCGTTGTTGTTGTTGTTGTTGTGTTAGCCCGCCACAGCCTCTGTCATTGGGCGTCTCCATGGCAACCCCCGCCGATGTCGCCTCCTGACCCCGCCGATTTGCCGGAGTCAATTTGCTGAGCAGCGTTAGGACGCTCGGAGGTCGTCTGTCTGTGTACGCGGCAGACATTTTGGCTGCCATCCTGTTCTGGAAGAGGCTTTAGGTCCAATCTGGAAACATTTGAGTCTGTACGCCTTTGTGTCTTAAAGGGGAACTGCACTTATTTTGGGGGAATTTTTGCGAATCGTTCAAGACGGATGGATTTTTTTTTTTTTTATGCATTGTAACTCGCAAATACAATTGGAAAGTCCAGTAAAAAAAACATCCAAAAATACTCCATTTACATGACATAAATATTAACAAGTATTAGTCATATTGTTATTATAAGTGCTAACTAGGGTTGGGTATCGTTTGAATTCGAACGATTCCAATTCTGATTCCGATTCTTTGTTTCGATTCCGATTCCTGACGATTCTCGATTCCGATTCTTTTAAGAGGCAGGGTCAAAAAAAAGTTTAGGATATTTTAAATGAGCTAGCTAACCTACAGTCTTTCTGAATGAAATAGTCTGACATTCTCCATCAATTTTAATTCGATTAACTTTTTATGAACTTTACTATAAATTCCTCACAGGGCTGTTTTCAACTAGAATATAAATATCAAATCTATGAACTTGAATATAAATATTATAAATTATGAATACATTTTCCCAGGGGTACACTTTCCTCAAGAGAGCTTTATTTTTGAAAACCTCATGAAAACACATTTACACACACAAGTGTATGATGCTGCAGGAAACCTCATGAAAACACATTTACACATAAGTGTATGATGCTGCAGGAAACCTCATGAAAACACATTTACACACACAAGTGTATGATGCTGCAGGAAACCTCATGAAAACACATTTACACATACGTGTATGATGCTGCAGGAATCCTCATGAAAACACATATACACACACAAGTGTATCATGCTGCAGGAAACCTCATGAAAACACATTTACACACAAGTGTATGATGCTGCAGGAAACCTCATGAAAACACATTTACACACACAAGTGTATGATGCTGCAGGTACTTAAACATGTTACCGTGCTCCCACTGATGGGCTAACCTGGTGCAGAAAAGCAAATAAACAATAAGAAACAACTTGCAAAACCCAGTCCAGATTAGCAGCAGGTACAGTATAAAATCAGAGACAGTTCTTGTTTAGGAAAATGACCATATCCGCCTTCTCAGGCAGGATGCGTGAGCGTTCTGGACTGATAGTGTCTCCTGCTGTGGAAAATACACGTTCGCTGGGTGTGGAAGAAGCTTGAACGCATAAATAGGAGAAAGCGAGATATGACAGCAAAGGATAAGTCTTTTGTTGGTTCCACCACCATGCAGCAGGGTCGTCAGACATAAGTATCGGTGGAACGTCCTGGTACATCTGCAGCTCTCTCTCCACTCCTTTCTTGATGGACATGGAGCTCTGTTATTTCGCGGTTATTTCATTTTTTTTTTGTAAAGTAAAGCCACACTTTCGACCGCCGACGCCCGCTATCCATGCTTGAGCTTGACTGACTCGCTCGGCTATGCTAACACTTCCGGCGGTGGGCGCTTCTTCGTTGGTGTTCAGCGGCTTCTTCTTCCGGTTCGGCGGACATATTTTTTTCCGGTCGGCGGACTGGTATCGAAAATAGGAATCGAAATTTAAACTTTTGAACGATTCCGGGAGAATCGGAAAGTTAGTCCCGGTTCCAATCCATACTCGATACTCGATACCCAACCCTAGTGCTAACGCAGACCAACTATTTATAGCTTGTGTGCCAATGTTGACAACATCGACTGATCGGCTGCTTCCTCGTTTCCTTGCTCGTCAAACTTTAGATCAGTGTTTTTCAACCTTTTTTTTTTATCATTTATGAATGTGCAGGACTCTTTTGAATCTAAATGGGGCCTTTCCTGTGTAAATAAACATTAAAAAAAATTATAATATTAATAAAAAATTGCTAATCCTCTTATCTCAAAACAGAGCAATTATCTACCTGCTGCCACCTACTGATATGGAAGAGAATTACATGGTTACTCTGTTGATCATGAGACCACACGGACACTCGACAACGGCACATTATTTAAAGAATACAATTAGTGGTTTGCAAAAACTATTTTTTTAGAACAATTAGGTGACGTAGCGAAATTCCCCACGGCCCATCAGTCGATATCTTACGGCACACTGGTTGAAAAACCTGGTCTAGATAATAAAATCATGCCTCTCAGCTGGATAGTACAAACTCCGTTTCCATATGAGTTGGGAAATTGTGTTAGATGTAAATATAAACAGAATACAATGATTTGCAAATCATTTTCAACCCATATTCAGTTGAATATGCTACAAAGACAACATATTTGATGTTCAAACTGATAAACTTTTTTTTTTTAATGCAAATAATCATTAACTTTAGAATTTGATGGCAGCAACACGTGACAAAGAAGTTGGGAAAGGTGACAATAAATACTGATAAAGTTGAGGAATGCTCATCAAACACTTATTTGGAACATCCCACTTGGGAACAGGTGGGTGCCATGATTGGGTATAAAAGTAGATTCCATGAAATGCTCAGTCATTCACAAACAAGGATGGGGCGAGGGTCACCACTTTGTCAACAAATGCGTGAGCAAATTGTTGAACAGTTTAAGAAAAACCTTTCTCAACCAGCTATTGCAAGGAATTTAGGGAGTTCACCATCTACGCTCCGTAATATCATCAAAGGGTTCAGAGAATCTGGAGAAATCACTGCACGTAAGCAGCTAAGCGCGTGACCTTCCATCCCTCAGGCTGTACTGCATCAACAAGCGACATCAGTGTGTAAAGGATATCACCACATGGGCTCAGGAACACTTCAGAAACCCACTGTCAGTAACTACAGTTGGTCACTACATCTGTAAGTGCAAGTTAAAACTCTCCTATGCAAGGCGAAACCCGTTGATCAACAACACCCAGAAACGCCGTCGGCTTCGCTGGGCCTGAGCTCATCTAAGATGGACTGATACAAAGTGGAAAAGTGTTCTGTGGTCTGATGAGTCCACATTTCAAATTGTTTTTGGAAACTGGACGTCGTGTCCTCCGGACCAAAGAGTAAAAGAACCATCCGGATTGTTATAGGCGCAAAGTTGAAAAGCCAGCATGTGTGATGGTATGGGGGTGTATTAGTGCCCAAGACATGGGTAACTTACACATCTGTGAAGGCGTCATTAATGCTGAAAGGTACATGCAGGTTTTGGAGCAACATATGTTGCCATCCAAGCAACGTTACCATGGACGCCCCTGCTTATTTCAGCAAGACAATGCCAAGCCACGTGTTACATCAACGTGGTTTCATAGTAAAAGAGTGCGGGTACTAGACTGGCCTGCCTGTAGTCCAGACCTGTCTCCCATTGAAAATGTGTGGCGCATTACGAAGCCTAAAATAGCACAACGGAGACCCCCGGACTGTTGAACAACTTAAGCTGTACATCAAGCAAGAATGGGAAAGATTTCCACCTGAGAAGCTTCAAAAATGTCTCCTCAGTTCCCAAATGTTTACTGAGTGTTGTTAAAAGGAAAGGCCATGTAACACAGTAGTGAACATGCCCTTTCCCAACTACTTTGGCACGTGTTGCAGCCATGAAATTCTAAGTTAATTATTATTTGCAAAAAAAAATAAAGTTTATGAGTTTGAACATCAAATATCTTGTCTTTGTAGTGCATTCAACTGAATATGGGTTGGAAAATATTTGCAAATCATTGTATTCCGTTTATATTTACATCTAACACAATTTCCCAACTCATATGGAAACGGGGTTTGTAGAAGGCTGAGGACGTACCCCGACAAGTTGGTAGACTTTGACAGCCAATTTGAGAACGACGCGAAAAGACGCTCGGTTCCACCCCACTTTTCTTCACGAGGATTAAGAGTAATATTACGTCTAAATGGGAATATATGAACATCCTAGCGGTCGGCATCCTAATGACAGCAGACCTTGTACAGTAAGTGATGTTTTATTAATGTTTGTTGGCTCTATTGAAGTCTGCAGTGAGTAATAATCAGTGATGCAGCTGGAAAAAAAAAGCGTAACAGAAAATAATTGAGAAGCACTGACTTAATAGAAGTACATCCAGTTTTAGCAAAGATTTTCATAATGACCCCGCTCCCCTCCCCCCCCTTCTCTCTCGTGCCGACCCCCGCCATCTCCCTCACGTGCACTCCCGCGCCCGCTGGATGTGTTAACACACATGTCGGCGTGTATTATTGATGAAGCGCGCAGCAGCAGCGGAGGCTCGGCAGATTAAATAAAAAATGCTAAAGGCCGGCGAGGGGCGCGGATCACTCATGAATTATTGGCGGCACGCCGCCGCGCGGGGCGGGTTCAGTTTGAGCGGAGGGAGGCGGGTTGGGGCGGGAGGCGGAGTGCATAACCCGCCCCCTGCTCCGCCATCATGCCGGTGGTACACTTTACGCCGTCCTGTCCTTAAGTGGACCCGGGAGGTCGGTCTGTGTCGACTCTGCTAGCCTAAACTGCTATTAAACATTAGCTTTGAATCCAAGTCGACTTTATTTAGAGGCAGCGTCACACAATTAGTCATGTGGTCCCTATTGAAATAATGCCATAAAACCTTTACTCCCTGTTAGGGTCGTACGGTGATAAAGGAGTTAACAAAGGTACAATACAGCCTTTAAAAATACCTGTACTTTTTTAAAAAATGGACATGATGTGTCGCCATGGTGACATTGCTGGTAATGTGAGTCGGGGCGCATATGAGTCAACACACACACACACACACACACACACACACACACACACACACACACACACACACACACACACACACACACACACACACACACACACACACACACACACACACACAATGTATGATACAAGTGAAGCTATAAGGACTGAAGGGCCGTTCTGTTTAAAACATAGCTAGCTCGCGGCTAACGTCTGTCCACAGTGTTTTAGCTCATTCTAAATGACTAATCTTCGCCTCCATGGTGACAAACTTTTTTTACAAATATCATCTCTGCCCGACGAGGAATAGCTAAACATGCTAAACATGGATACAATAGCTAACTGCTAACCGCAAGCTAGCGCTCCTCAATGTAAACAAATGGGTGGAGCTATACAAACGTCGACTGTAACGATACCAAGTACAAGAGCCGTATATAGTCTAGGGCTGCAACTAACGGTTAATTTGATAATCGATTACTCTGTCGATTATTACTTTGATTAATCGATTAATAATCGGATAAAAGAGACAAACTACATTTCTATCCTATCCAGTATTTTATTGAAAAAAAACAGCATACTGGCACCATACTTATTTTGATTATTGTTTCTCAGCTGTTTGTAAATGTTGCAGTTTATAAATAAAGGTTTATTTTTAAAAATAAAATAAAAAAAATGTTTTTATTAAAAAAAGATAAATTAAAAAAAAAGTCTGCGCATGCGCATAGCATAGATCCAACGAATCGATGACTAAATTAATCGGCAACTATTTTAATAATCGATTTTAATCGATTTAATCGATTAGTTGTTGCAGCCCTAATATAGTCATTAATAAAATTATTACACTGATACTTTTTATTATCACAAAATCTTTTATTGTTTTTGTTATTGTTTTTAAACTCAGGTAATACGTCCCTGGACACAGGAGAACCTAAATTATGACCAATTTATGATCCTGTAACTACTTGGTATTGGATTGATACCAAACTTTGTAGTATCATTTAAAACTTATGTTAAGTGTCAAACATCAGAAGAATAAGTGATTATTACATTTTAACAGAAGTGTAGATAGAACATGTTAAAACAGAAAGTAAATAAACAAGTAGATTAACAATCAGTCATAATTTTGACAAAATAATAGAATGATAAATGACACAATATGTTACTGCATATGTCAGCCGACTAATTAAGAGACTTTGTTTGCTTACTTACTACTAAAAGACACATTTACTAGTATGTTCACTATCCTAATTAATTCCCCAATTCTTATTTGATTGCAATAAGAAATATGTTTAATGTATCATAAGATTTTATGTTACAATAAAGCCAATAGTGCATTTTTTGTGGTCGCCTTTATTTTGAAAAAGTATCAAAACACATTTTTGTATTGGTACCAAAATATTGGTACATTTTAGCTAACTTTTGTATATTTTTTTTGAGGCAAAAAAAGTTGACTATATTAAGATAAAAAGTACAACATTCAGTATAAATTTTACTAAAAAAGACCTTAAGTATTTTATTCATTAGCATCCTTAATTGTTTACTATTGTAAAAATAAGTTAACAAAAAGACTTTGGAGCTTCGACTGCACTTTTAAAAATCAAATGATGCGTAGCTGATATAATAATAATAATAATAATAATAATAACTAACTCCACATAAGACAGTGGAGTTAAGTGTGGCCTGCAGCATTTTTGATTGCAAAGAACTAAATTATACATGGTCTGCATCACAACATGACAAAGGGCCATTTGATATTCAAGATAGGATTTATTGCTATTGGAAAGGAGCCGTTCAAAACACTTGCTCGTTTAGTTTTTCTCCCCATCATGGAAACAATCACTCATATTTGTGACACGATAAGATGTGGATCAAAATCATTTAATTTATGCAATCATTACTCTATTGGTGGGAATTATTCAGAAATATTGGCTGTAATTGTAATTTTGTTTTCTGTTGTGTTTCCATGGTTTGGCAGTGACAGTTAGAATTTCCCTTCACTTAAAACAATGTGTAGCATTTTAACAACACAAAATAAATGCACACATTATAAAAAAGAATAAAATGCATTAATAGATTCTAAAAACAGTATAAACAAAACTACAATAAAAATTAAGATAGACTGGTAATCAAACTGTGAGGACAAAAAACTTGGGGGGAAAAAATAAATAATAAGAATAATAAATAAATCAACACATTTAAAATAATAAATAAATACAATTGAAAAAAGTAATAATGGAAAGCAAACATGACTAATTCTTTATGTTTATATGTAAAAAGAATATACATATACATGTATATATATATATATATATATATATATATATATATATATATATATATATATATATATATAGGTTTTTTTTTGTATATATATGTATATATTTATACATGTGTATATATATATATATATGTGTGTGTATATATATATAAATGTGTGTGTATATATGTGTGTATATATATATATATATATGTGTATATATATATGTGTATATATGTGTGTGTATATATATATATAGACACATATATATTATATATATGTATATATATATATATATATATATATATATATATATATATATATATATATATACTGTATATATATAGACATATATATATATATATATATATATATATATATATATATATATATATATATATATATATATAGACACATATATATATAGACACATATATATGTATATATATATATATAGACACATATATATATATATATATATATATATATATATATATATATATATATATATATATATATATATATACTGTATATATATAGACATATATATATATATATATATATATATATATATATATATATACTGTATATATATATATATATATATATATATATATATATATATGTCTATATATATATACAGTATATATATATATATATATATATATATATATATATATATATATATATATATATATATATATATATATATATATATATATATATATATATATATACCGCACACATGCAACGTTTCAGTTCATGGACATCGTGGCAAAAGGAGGAAAAGGTAATTAGACATTATTTATTTCTAAACTATTGTTGAATCACACGAAATGTAAGACAACATGGCATTGTAGTGAGCTACAATGGTAACATGTCCAAATGTGAGTCACGTCGTGTTACGTCAGTAGCTGATCATATACTAATGATAATGGATTGCATTTATTAATCAATCCCCACCTTCTACCTTCCTAGTCACGTCCGTTGTGTCCTTGGGCAAGACACTTCACCCTTGCTCCTGATGGCTGCTAGTTAGCGCCTTGCATGGCAGCTCCCGCCATCAGTGTGTGAATGTGTGTGTGAATGGATGAATGTGGAAATAGTGTCAAAGCGCTTTGAGTACCTTGAAGGTAGAAAAGCGCTATACAAGTAAAACCCATTTATCATTTAAAAGTATATAAATAATAAGGTATAGGGAACCTTTTTTGAAAAAAAAAAAAAAGGATATTTAATATGTTTATGAGAAATGTATTGAATATTCCAATTAATATATTTGTGTGCAGAGAAGTTCCATGAATCCAGAGGTTGTTTATTCCGTCCTTGTGTAAATGGTCATGCAGCTGTGTGGTGACTCTGAAATAAGAATGGAACAATCAGATCACATGAAAACAGTTAAGACAATATAAGTCATACATGGAAATGCATTTGTAGACAATATGATTTGCCTGAGCGGCTAAGGAACACCAAAAAATGGATTAGATTAGAAAAGAAGGATTGAAATAATAATACAAAAACTTTTTTTTTTCCAGCGGGCCGGATGTTGGACTTTGGCTGGCCGTAACCGGCCTGCGGGCCGTAGTTTGGGGACCGATTAATAAATGCAATCCATTATCATTAGTATATGATTAGCTACTGATGTAACACGACGTGACTCACATTTGGACATGTTACCATTGTAGCTCACTACAATGCCATGTTGTCTTACATTTCGTGTGATTCAACAATAGTTTAGAAATAAATAATGTCTAATTACCTTTTCCTCCTTTTGCCACGATGTCCATGAACTGAAAACGTTGCATGTGTGCGGTGCAAACTGGCAATGGAAGGAGTGCTCCAGGCTGCTTGGCTGTCGGGAGGAGAAAGGCACGGCTGTGTGGCCGCTCAGGTGCCGCGTCCTGCGGGGGAGACTCATGGCGGCAGCCGACCCTTCTTGCATTGAAAGTCTTCTTATATTCTCAGCTGAAGCCCTCAAATTATGAAGTGGAGCTCCCGCCTCGGGTAAGCTACTTGTCGGCAGACATTTTGTCCACAACTTGGCTTTAAAAAAAATAAAAATAAACTTGTCTGAAAAGGGGCGGGGATTATACCGGAAGCGGAATGCAACATCGCTCACACACACTAGTAAGATGCTCTTACACATAGTGGTAAAATGCTCGTATACACAATGGTAAGATGCGCTCATACACATAACTGAAATCTTTGCACACATACTACTGAAATTGTTGTCTCTCACACGCACGTGTAAAAAGCACACACACACACAGGTAAATATCCGTTTATACATACTAGTGAAAAATAATTCCAGGTGTGTGTGTGTGTGTGTGCGCGTGAGACAAAAACATTTCAGTAGTGTTTATAAGAGTGTTTCAGTAGTGTTTATAAGAGTGTTTCAGTAGTGTTTATAAGAGTGTTTCAGTAGTGTTTATAAGAGTGTTTCAGTAGTGCATGTAAGAGTGTTTCAGTAGTGTTTATAAGAGTGTTTCAGTAGTGTTTATAAGAGTGTTTCAGTAGTGCATGTAAGAGTGTTTCAGTAGTGTTTATAAGAGTGTTTCAGTAGTGTTTATAAGAGTGTTTCAGTAGTGCATGTAAGAGTGTTTAAGTAGTGTTTAAAAGAGTGTTTCAGTAGTGTTTATAAGAGTGTTTCAGTAGTGTTTATGAAAGTGTTTCAGTAGTGTTTATAAGAGTGTTTCAGTAGTGTTTATAAGAGTGTTTCAGTAGTGTTTATAAAAGTGTTTCAGTAGTGTTTATAAGAGTGTTTCAGTAGTGTTTATAAGAGTGTTTCAGTAGTGTATGTAAGAGTGTTTCAGTAAGTGTTTATAAGAGTGTTTCAGTAGTGTATGTAAGAATGTTTCAGTAGTGTTTATAAGAGTGTTTCAGTAGTGTTTATAAGAGTGTTTCAGTAGTGTTTATAAGAGTGTTTCAGTAGTGCATGTAAGAGTGTTTCAGTAGTGTTTATAAGAGTGTTTCAGTAGTGTTTATAAGAGTGTTTCAGTAGTGCATGTAAGAGTGTTTCAGTAGTGTTTATAAGAGTGTTTCAGTAGTGTTTATAAGAGTGTTTCAGTAGTGTTTATAAAAGTGTTTCAGTAGTGTTTATAAGAGTGTTTCAGTAGTGTTTATAAGAGTGTTTCAGTAGTGTTTATAAAAGTGTTTCAGTAGTGTTTATAAGAGTGTTTCAGTAAGTGTTTATAAGAGTGTTTCAGTAGTGTTTATAAGAGTGTTTCAGTAGTGTTTATAAGAGTGTTTCAGTAGTGTTTATAAGAGTGTTTCAGTAGTGTTTATAAGAGTGTTTCAGTAGTGTTTATAAGAGTGTTTCAGTAGTGTTTATAAGAGTGTTTCAGTAGTCAGAGGTGTGGACTCGAGTCACATGACTTGGACTCGAGTCAGACTCGAGTCATGAATTTGATGACTTTAGACTCGACTTGACAAAATGTAAAAAGACTTGCAACTCGACTTAGACTTTAACATCAATGACTTGTGACTTCACTTGGACTTGAGGCTTTTGACTTGACATGACTTGCTACTTTCCCCAAAACCCAAACCTTAAAAAGTTATTTGGGAGCACTCCGTATCTTTCATTTTATACGTCTGTGTCTATAAGCGTGTGTGCTGCTTGTCAGCTGGTGTGCTGTCAGTACAACAGCCAATCAAATTAAATCTACGTTTTTTTCATCACACAGCTCTCATCCAATCAAATTGCAGGACAACCACCGAACAAGAGTTGTCAAACAATGCGGCAGTGAGAAACAATTATGCCAAAGTTGGTTTCGTTCGGGTATAAAAACTACGACTTGGTCAACAAAAAACGAATTGCCGTATGCAAATCACGCAGGTGGAATATTACAGACGGAGACGCAACAACTTCCAACTTCGTTCGACATTTGAAGTTGCACAAAGAAGGGTAAGTTTTGAATGTAAGATAACGTTTATTGGCTAAGTAACATGACTTTTATTTGCTGTGTAGTTAAATCAGTGAGGCTGTAAACTCACTGCTAACGTTATAACCATAGACATCTTATAAGGGTACGCAGCATCGAGCGCTACTGCCTACTGGCGCAGACGAGACGCGGAGCCGCCATCTTGGAGTGGTGATCCGCTCCACTCAGTGCAATTCATTTGGCAGGAGCAATGAACTGTCAGCAAATGTAATTCATCTTACCTCACTGAATACCACTGATTTTCACGCGTTTTTTGTCATACGTGTAGCTATGATAACGGACACATGTTTTGGCGTTTTTATTATTCATAGTTTGCTTAACAGTAATATAATATTCTTATACGCTATAAATGACCAGACGTCCGAGATCAAAACTGGGAATATAATCCCAGAGAAGGGGGAAAAAAACGGTCAGCTATTTTTAAATTGAAGAAACAATATGATTGGATTATATATACATGCGTATATCCTACATAAACAATGTATGAATACATTAGATATCTATATATCTTAGGGACCTATAGACTGTATCTCTGTTGCTGCAGCAGTAGAGAGTTTATTCTGTCTTGACACTTTGTATTGATATTTTGTATTACATTCTTCCCTTAAATGATAATGTTTACAGTGATTGTTTTATATCTATTTTTTATGTATGTCGCTTTGGATAAAAGCGTCTGCCAAATACTTAAACATATATAAACACCTGAAAGTCTTTATATCAGCTAAAACCACCAATCTGTTTCACTACATTCAGAATAAAACCAAATGCTGTCTTACCCAACAATGTTAGTATTTGAATATTGTTACTTGAAGACTTATTCCTGGTTACAATTATACTGTTAAGAAAGTATTGTCTTATACTTTGCCTAAAATGAGAATGCATCATAATCAGTGACGGCTGGTGAATTTTGTTTTAGGTGGGGCTTAAAGTTTGTAAACCAAACCCCTGTAGGAGGGTCATCCTCCCCCAGAAGATTTATTTGTGATTCTCACATACAAATATTGAAGATCTTTGCTCCTTCTCAACTTTGTGGTAATGTTATTTTCATAAAATACAACCAATAGTATGTTAATGTTTGTTTTTGCAAATGTGTTTATTCTGTAAAGGAATGAGTTAAATGTTTAAAATTGTTTAAACTATTAAAATGACTGGTTAATAGTGCTATTATGAATTGCAATGTCAGCACCATTTTTTTTCCTGCAATTTCAAATGCACTTGTTTTAATAAATAAATACAGCGTTTTAAAAGCATACACAATCTGTGTAAAAATATTAGTCTGTGGTTAAAAGGACTTGAAAGGACTCGAAACTCAAAATGCAGGACTTGGGACTTGACTTGAGACTTTCTAGTCTTGACTTTGGACTTGACTCGGGACTTGCCTGTCTTGACTCGGGACTTGACTCGAGACTTGAGGGCAAAGACTTGAGACTTACTTGTGACTTGCAAAGCAATGACTTGGTCCCACCTCTGTCAGTAGTGCATGTAAGAGTGTTTCAGTAGTGTTTATAAGAGTGTTTCAGTAGTGTTTATAAGAGTGTTTCAGTAGTGTTTATAAAAGTGTTTCAGTAGTGTTTATAAGAGTGTTTCAGTAGTGTTTATAAGAGTGTTTCAGTAGTGCATGTAAGAGTGTTTCAGTAGTGTTTATAAGAGTGTTTCAGTAGTGTTTATAAGAGTGTTTCAGTAGTGTTTATAAAAGTGTTTCAGTAGTGTTTATAAGAGTGTTTCAGTAGTGTTTATAAGAGTGTTTCAGTAGTGTTTATAAAAGTGTTTCAGTAGTGTTTATAAGAGTGTTTCAGTAGTGTTTATAAGAGTGTTTCAGTAGTGTATGTAAGAGTGTTTCAGTAAGTGTTTATAAGAGTGTTTCAGTAGTGTATGTAAGAATGTTTCAGTAAGTGTTTATAAGAGTGTTTCAGTAGTGTATGTAAGAGGTAATTCTGAATAATGTCCCTAACGGCCCCTCATACACGCACACACTCTCTCACTTCCTGCTCATATTTCACCGGCGAACGCCATGTCAGCAATTGTGCATTGTCACTGTCATGGCACAACACGCCCTTTTGGCGTCACGATGCTGTTGAGGTGCGAGCAGTCGCTGTCGGAGCTCACATTATTAGTTGTCACGTGTGTGAAAACACACACAAGGAAGTGATTGTTGTCCTTCAACATCACACACACACACACACACACACACACACACACACACACACACACACACACACACACACACACACACTCACACAGGCGCCTGTTTTCCCACTCTACGCTAAGTTGCGCTAAAGCTGCGCTGATGTAAAAATCAATGGGGGGGTCATCAGGTTTCCGTTGCCGGTGCGCCCCCCCCCCCCCCCCCCCCCACACTCCTCCCCTTCCAGCGCACAATTTAATCATGGCGCTTTAAAGGCGGCGTTTAAGCCTGGCCTCGCCGATGTTTGGTCAATAAGGCCGCTTTTAGCAACATCTTAAAAGCATAGACAGCGAGCAGCGTACACAAGGGTGCAGGTACTTAAGGAGGGCGGGGCGCCATCTTTGCGTTTATGGAAGGACCAGGGAAGAAAATAGCATTTAACGATGACCGCTCACTTTTTATAAACGCCGCTTGGGACAATGTGGATGAGCATTGTGTCTGCTGTGGCTGTAGGCAACCTCCTAGCAATGTGCTCTTTCTTTCTTTTGTAAAACTCCACAAGATGGCAAGTATCATGAGTGGGGATGGGTACCGAGTCGGACCGAATCCCGCCGGTCCTGCTGTGCGCCGAGTCGCATAAAATCCAACGGTGCCCCCGGGTGGCGCGTGACGTCACGCTCGGATGCCGACTCAGCCAAATTACCTCGCGATGATGTTGCAACGTTCAATGCCGACAAAGAAATTGACTCCAAATAACGCTCCATCGTGAGCAAAGTAAGCTAGCTAGCTCAATGCTAATATACATTGGCTTTGCTATTGACATGCTACTGATTAGCATTAGCCATTTTACATGGCGATTTCAACACCTCCAAATGTGTTTATGAAAACAATTAAGATGCACTCTACATTCAAAAAAATGGTGCGTAATGAGTACAATACTTACAGTATTAACACTTTTTAGGGCGCAACAACAAAACAAAACACACCATAAACTATACACTACTGTATGTAACACCTGCAAATGTGATAATAAAATAAGATATGACAACAGGACAGTAGTTGTTATAATCGGCTCACTTTTAAATGTTGCAATAAAAAAATGAGGTTTTATTATCAAAAGTAATATTTATTTACACACATAAAAGTACTACCTCCACGAGAACAACTACTTTGAACTGTGCTAACAAAAAGGAGCCTTTGAGTTCCAGGAACATTCAGTTCCTGGAATGTTGGTGGAAAAGTGGCTTTAAATCCCTTGGAAAAAACAAATTTCTCTACGTTCTTTAGCTGGTGTGGACATGTAACATGAATTGGCTTTGCTATAGACATGCTACTGATTAGCATTAGCCATTTTACATGGCGATTTCAACACCTCTAAATGTGTTTATGAAAACTATAACTTAGATGCACTCTACATTCAAACAACTGGTGCGTAATGAGTACAATACTTACAGTATTAACACTTTTTAGGGCTCAACAAGAAAAAAACACACACCATAAACTATACACTACTGCCATCTAGCGTCTTGGGCTTGCAACTGTTATTGCAACTAAATGTAATACCTGCAAATGTGATACTAAAACAAGATATGACAACCGGACAGTAGTTGTCATAATCGGCTCACTTTTAAATGTTGCAATAAAAAAGTGAGGTTTTATTATCAAAAGCAATATTTATTTACACACACAAAAGTACTACCTGCACGAGAACAACTACTTTGAACTGTGCTAACAAAAAGGAGCCTTTGAGTTCCAGGAACATTCAGTTCCTGGAATGTTGGTGGAAAAGTGGCTTTAAATCCCATGGGAAAAACAAATTTCTCTACGTTCTTTAGCTGGTGTGGACATGTAACATAAATTGGCTTTGCTATAGAGATGCTACTGATTAGCATTAGCCATTTTACATGGCGATTTCAACACCTCTAAATGTGTTTATGAAAACTATAACTTAGATGCACTCTACATTCAAACAACTGGTGCGTAATGAGTACAACACTTACAGTATTAACACTTTTAGGGCGCAACAAGAAAAAAAAACACACCATAAACTATACACTACTGCCATCTAGCGTCTTGGGCTTGCAACTGCCATTGCAACTGAATGTAATACCTGCAAATGTGGTAATAAAACAAGATATGACAACAGGACAGCAGTTGTCATAATCGGCTCACTTTTAAATGTTGCAATAAAAAAGTGAGGTTTTATTATCAAAAGCAATATTTATTTACACACACAAAAGTACTACATGTACGAGAACAACTACTTTGAACTGTGCTAACAAAAAGGAGCCTTTGAGTGCCAGGAACATTCAGTTCCTGGAATGTTGGTGGAAAAGTGGCTTTAAATCCCATGGAAAAAACAAATTTCTCTACGTTCTTTAGCTGGTGTGGACATGTAACATGAATTGGCTTTGCTATAGACATGCTACTGATTAGCATTAGCCATTTTACATGGCGATTTCAACACCTCCAAATGTGTTTATGAAAACTATAACTTAGATGCACTCTACATTCAAACAACTGGTGCGTAATGAGTACAATACTTACAGTATTAACACTTTTTAGGGCGCAACAAGAAAAAAACACACACCATAAACTATACACTACTGCCATCTAGCGTCTTGGGCTTGCAACTGTTATTGCAACTAAATGTAATACCTGCAAATGTGATACTAAAACAAGATATGACAACCGGACAGTAGTTGTCATAATCGGCTCACTTTTAAATGTTGCAATAAAAAGTGAGGTTTTATTATCAAAAACTATATTTATTTACACACACAAAAGTAGTACTTGCAGGAGAACAACTACTTTGAACTGTGCTAAACAAAAAGGAGCCTTTGAGTTCCAGGAACTGAATGTTCCTGGAATGTTGGTGGAAAAGTGGCTTTAAATCCCATGGAAAAAACACATTTCTCTACGTTCTTTAGCTGGTGTGGACATGTAACATAAACATGTGTATGTATGTGCCCCCCCACTACACACCTGGCAGAACATTACCTGAGAAAAACGCTCAATCGTAAGTAAAGTAAGCTAGCTCGCTCGATGCTAATATACATTGGCTTTGGTGTTGACATGCTACTGATTAGCATTAGCCATTTTACATGGCGATTTCAACACCTCCAAATGGCTCACTTTTAAATGTTGTAATAAAAAGTGAGGTTTTATTATCAAAAACAATATTTATTTACACACATAAAAGTACTACCTGCACGAGAACAACTACTTTTAACTGTGCTAACAAAAAAGAGCCTTTGAGTGCCAGGAACATTCAGTTCCTGGAATGTTGGTGGAAAAGTGGCTTTAAATCCCATGGAAAAAACAAATTTCTCTACGTTCTTTAGCTGGTGTGGACATGTAACATAAATTGGCTTT